>NW_015176558.1:70538-74068 GCF_001447785.1 Gekko japonicus | reverse complement strand
ATAACACCTTGTGTTGGATATTTCAAACCACCTCTATCTAACCTATCAATCAAAACATAATTACTGTTTGTTGGCAACAAGCTTTTGGCCTGCCTTTTCATCAAACACTTCTGTTTGCCATAAGACGTCACTGGTTTGGAAGTGAAGCACACATACCTGTAAGGCAAAAGCACTCCATATAACTAAATCTGAGTAAATCTGCAATGCATCTAACAACTGTCACATAGACACAAGAAATGTAAATGACCAAAAAGGAGCATATACAACATAAACCTCCCCTAACTTTCAAACATTAAAATGTGCGACTCAGTCTCCGTTTCCAAGCCGAAGAGCCAGCGCTGTCCGAAGACGTTTCCGTGGTCATGTGGCCGGCATGACTAAACACCAAGGCGCACGGAACACTGTAACCTTCCCACTGAAGTGGTACCTATGTATCTACTTGCAATTTCTTGCTTTCAAACTGCTATGTTGGCAGGAGCTGGAACTAGAGATGGGAGCTCACTCCATCACGCGGCACCCAGGTCTCGAACTGCTGAAGTACTGACCTTCCACAGCCTGCAGTTCAGCATCTTAACGACTTGAGCCACCGCAGCTCCTATCTATACTTTGTGGCTAAGAACTAATGCCTCTGCTCCATATAAGAACATAAGAGAAGCCAATGCTGGATCAGGCTAATGGCCC
This sequence comes from Gekko japonicus, assembly GCF_001447785.1. Taxonomy (NCBI): domain Eukaryota; kingdom Metazoa; phylum Chordata; class Lepidosauria; order Squamata; family Gekkonidae; genus Gekko; species Gekko japonicus. The sequence goes on along the minus strand of NW_015176558.1, from coordinate 73,387 downwards.
CTCCAGCCCAACACTCTGTGTCACACAGTGGCCAGAAATATCAGGGGCCACCAGGAGGTCCAGCAGTGGGACCAGGACTCCAGAAGCCCTCCCACTGTTGCCCCCCACCCCCAAGCACCAAGAATACAGAGCATCCCCGCATCCCTTGCCCCAGACTGAGAGTACCTATCTATAAAGGCAACTCGGTTCTTGAACTGCTGAACTACCGAACTTCCACAGCCTGCAGTTCAGCTGAGTTTAAAAAACAGTTTGTATGCTACACATTAACATGATAAAATTTTACTCACCCGCGACGATGGAGATGGAGAGAAGTTATCACGATGAATGGAACCAATCCATTTCTCTTTCAGAAGAGCATCAGATGGAAACTTGAAAATATTAACTTTATTATCCAAATTATAATTGCCTTTACAACCTGGTACACAACAGCGAAAAGGCATATTTAATCCAGATCTGAAGAACAGGAACTGTTGTGTTTCTTATTTAAAGTTTGGTAGCAGACAAACCTCGACATCTCACAGCTAAAGTGGAATGGGGCAGAATGGTCAGTTTCTTCCCCTTTCTCGGTCAGAACAAAGAGACAGGAAGAGGCCCATAAAAATGCAAATGCTCTCACACCTACACCTACACCCTCCTTTTTACTGAAGTCTTCAACATTCAGTCTACTTCAACAGTCCGTCAACTAAATTCAAACTGCCAAATTCTCCTATAAATCTGCTATATTCAACAAAACAGTCTTAACTATCTTAACTGCAAACTGCAAACTCTATAACTCGGCTACATGCAACAACACATTTAAAGGGACACAAGCAATTAACTGAAATCATTACACCAAACAGCCCTCTGCTTAGCCCACATAAGCACACAGGGAATGTTATGACTACTCTCGTAGCCATAGTGGTGATGTCACAACGTAGTGGAAGGGCTTTCCATCTTTAGGAGGTAGTGGCTCTGGTCGATACCAGACAGGACACCTTAAGGGTTGGAATAGCCAACAGCTGGTTGCCTGATGACCATAGCAGGCACACAGGGACATATGGAAAGAGACCAAATGTCTGACTAAGTATAAGGCCGCTACATATGTTCATGTACATCTCAATGGCATATTGGCTACTGCTTCTTTCTTTCAAAGATTCTTCCTATAATACCTGGTGCAGCTCCTTCCATTCTTTTGTATAAATACTCTGCATATGTTCTTTTCTGGGAGAGACAGAACGAGCCATTTGGACTGATGGAATTACTATGGCAAATACTGGCAGATTACTGTACCGGCATACAAAACATATACCGTAATCTTTTATTTGATTCCATCCTCCCCTGTCCTCAGATAACAGACAATCACTGAAACCATTTGCACTTAACTGCAGAAAGAGTCGCGAGATAGCACTCCAATCACCACAGAAAGCAAGGAGAGCCAGGCGTCGGATGGCTTCCAAGACAAACTCCAAAGCATATGGCTTCTCTTTTGTAGCGTTAAATATGGTTGTTTATTCTCCCCCAGATTATGCAGGAAATGTACCTTATGAAAATATACGTATATGAAATGATTTGCATACTTATGCAAAAGTGAACCCAAAAAATGCTACAAAGAACACAAATGGCACAGTTTAAACATAATGAGCAATCAAGATCATACAGTATATATTCATTCTTCCATCCTAAGGGAGGGGGAGGGGGATGCTTTGTTTTCTTCAGAAGTAGAAAGGTTATTAAGGATGCCTCAAAGGCTGTAGCAAACAGATTTGCAGGCAAAGATACCATGCTTGTTAGCCATGACTGCACATAAGGTGAGCATCAATCAATCAGCAATTTATTTACCATGATGGACCAGCTGAATAAAACATATATTAATAGAATGGTTATACACACACACACACAATCCATACACACACAAGCAAATATAAGTCAATGAATCAACACTGTAACATGGTAGACTCTGGTAGCTGCAAAGAACTTTTTCTGAGGTTTCAGATTCAAGGTCTTCAAGAAGAAGGAGGTACACCATGGAATTTTTTGGAGGATGGTTGTAGTAAATATATATCTACTAGAAATAAGGCCCGTTGTGGAAATAAATACAACGAGATCTAGAAAGAGGCTCTGGGAGAGTGCTCTGGCTTTGGGCAAACAGTGTCAGTTTGCTGTGGTGACCTCAGCAGGGTATAATGACAGAGTCCACTGTTTTCTCCAGAGGAACTGATCTCTGCTACCTGAAGAGCAGTTGTAATTTTGAGTCATCTCTAGTCCTCACCTGGAGATTGGCAACAATTGTTACCCCTGGCTGAAATGGCTGGTTTGGAGGGTGGAGTCTATGGCATTCTACCTGTCTGAGGTCCCACCCCTCTGCAAACCCCACCCTCTCCAGGCTCCACCCCTCATATCCCCAGGAATTTGCCAGCCTGGAGTTGGCAACCCCATCTCCTTCCCAGGTAACCATCAACCTACCGTTATCTGCCCCTTTGACTTCAGCTGACTTCTGCCCTCCCTTCTGCAGAGCAGTTGTAATTCTGAGTGGTCTCCAGCCCTCACCTGGAGATTGGCAGAATTGGTTCCCCATGAGGGACTGACTGGTTTGGAGGGTGGAGTCTATGGCATTGTACCTGTCTGAGGTCCCACCCCTCCTCAAACCTCACCCTCTTCAGGCTCCATGCCTCAAATCTCCAGGAATTTCCCATCTGGAAATATATATATGGCCCCAATGTGTTTTCTCCCAAAGGCCAAAGTAGGTGACAGGACCAAGCTTAGTTGCCTACCAACAGGCACTGAGGGGAAAGTAGGGTTGTCAGCTCTAAGGAGGGTAATACCTGGAGATTTGGGGGGTGGATTCTGTAGAGGGCAGCATTGGGCGGGGG
>NW_015176558.1:2602-70479 GCF_001447785.1 Gekko japonicus | reverse complement strand
GAAATCACCCTGAGAGTGCTTGCTGGCCTAGGGTTGCCATTGCCAACAAAGACAAATTGATGCAAAGGAGGATGGAAAAGTCTCCATATCTCTATTTTGCCTTAAATTGGTTTTGATGCCAGCAGAGTGAGAAAATGCCAGAGGTTCTGGGTGGGTGCCCCATCGTAAATGCACCAAACAATTCCTAAAGATTTTCCAAAACACTACTCTGTTGATACATTGCAACACTTTGAATTAGCACCAGAGCTTTAAGAGCTCTCCAGCTGTCACCTGGAGACTGGCAACAGCTTGTTTGGAGGGTGGGGAGTATGGCATTGTATCTGTCTGAGGTCCCCCTCTTCCTCCTCCTCCTCCTCAGACCCCACCCACAGCAGGCTGAATCCGTAAAATATCCTGGAAGTTTCCAACCTGGAGTTGAGAACCCTATGTCCTTTCCAGGCAACCATCAGCCTACCTTTATCTGCCTATCTGTCTTCAGGTTTACATCCTATCTTTTTTTGCCTTGTGGTATTCTGCTTGTGGTGTGATCTGTCTTCTTTGTGATGTGGCATGATTGTGTTATTGGGTTTGTTTCTTTTGAAGGGGAAGTGATGTGTTGTGAGTGAGGACATATTTTACCTCAGAATACATTAGGTTCCATATGCAACTGACAATTCCAACTGCCTTGGGGGGGGAGTTTGAGGTGTGGAATGGAGTGAAGTCCAATCAGCTTCCATATGCAAAAGACCTTGAAACGCTGGGCGGGACTGCACAAAGCAGCCAGTCAACCCAGCCAGCGTCTTCTGACCAAGTTCTTGCGGCCAAACACTAAAGGTGTGCATTCGGAACGTTGGAGCCCACTACGGCTTTATATATAAGGGAGAGATGGATATTGTAAAAGGGGAAATGCAGCAGCACTTGTCCAGCCATTTCATATGGTGCGTGTTGGAGCTCCCTTGCCTTTCGATGGTGAGCCTCAGGCAATTGCAGTTGTCTAGCTCCAAGTTGTCAAGAAGCGACAGTTAGAACCAGATATGGAACAACTGATTGGTTTCGCATAGGAAAAGGAGCGCGACAAGGATGTATATTGTCACCCTGCTTATTTAATTTATATGCAGAGTACATAATGTGAAATGCCAGCCTGGATGAATCACAAGCCGGAATTAAGATTGCCAGGAAAAACAGCAACAACTCAGATATGCAGACAATACCAGTCTGATGACAGAAAGTGAAGAGGACCTAAGGAGCCTCCTGTTAAGAGTGAAAATGGAGGGTGCAAAAGTGGGCTTGAAACTCAACATAAAAAAAACTAAGATCATGGCATTCGGCCCCATCACTCCTTGGCAAATAGAAGGGGAAGTCATGGAAGCGGTGACAGAATTCATGTTCCTGGGATCCAAGATCACTGCAGACGGTGACTGCAGCCATGAAATTACAAGACGCCTGCTCCTTGGGAGGAAAGCTATGGCAAACCTAGACAGCATAATAAAAAGTAGAGACATCACCCTGCCAACAAAAGTCCGTATAATAATAGCGATGGTATTCCCAGTAGTAATGTATGGCTGTGAGAGCTGGACCAGGCTGAGCACTGAAGAATAGATGTTTTTGAATTATGGTGCTAGAGAAAACTCTTGAGAGTTCCTTGGACTTCAAGGAGATCAAATCACTCAATCTTAAAGGAAATCAACCCTGACTGTTCTCTGGAAGGCCAGATACTGAAGCTGAACCTCAAATACTTTGGCCACCAAATGAGAAGGGAGCACTCACTGGAGAAGACCCTGATGCTGGGAATGATTGAAGGTAAAAGATGGGGATGGCAAAGGATGAGATTGTTAGACAGTGTTATTGATGCAACGAACATGAAACTGAGCAAACTCTAGAGGATGGCGGAAGACAGGAGGGCCTGGCATGATGTGGTCCATGGGGTCACGAAGAGTTGGACTCAACTGTGCAACTGAACAGTAACAGAAGCTCCATCTCCTTCTACCCTGAGAACAGTTTCTGCATTTGCAAAGAAGGTAATAGCACTAAAAGGTAGGGTTGACAGGCCACCCCAATGGAAGTGGGGGTCCCCTGCCTCCAGAATCTGTCTCCCAGTTGCCAATCAGCTAGCTGAAGGAGGGACTTGCCTGAAGAAAGAGAAAGGCCCAGGACTCTTTGCTGGCATCACACAGGAAGTGACATTATCACCCCAGTGATGTCCAAGTAATGCTCTGCTATTTGGGCAAAAACTCTATGGTAGAAGCCTGTTTTACCATAGAGATTTTGCCCTAAAACCATAGCGCCACCTGGACATCACTGGGGTGATGATATCTCTTTCTTTGTGACACTGGTGATGAGGCTTGGGCCTTTCTCTTTCTCCAGGTAATTCCCCCTCTATCCCCCACTGCTTACCAGGAGGGACCTGACAACCCTACTCCAAGGTAGTGTTCCAATCACCACAAAAGATGGCTTCCAAGCTAAACTCCACAGCATATGGTTTCTATTCACCCACCGAGGCCACAGATGGCCAACCCAGGTAATTCAGCAATATGAGTGTGTGGGGGTGGGGTACATGGACTCCCATAAAGTTATGTCAGGATATGCATGTTGAGAACCCAGACCCAAATGGACCCAAAGTGGTAAGACCCATCTGCAAATACAGTATTTTTTTCAAGTCATAGCCAACCAACCAATCACTCATTGCTTATCAACATGACCTAACCAATATTTTAATTGTCATTCTTATGTCTTTCTGGTTTTAATTGTTTTAATCAGAGGTCATTTCGGGGGGGAACGCGGGGGAACACAGTTCCCCCGGGTGAGGTATTTGCATGTAGCACAAAGACTCAAAGATTACACAACATAGAGGCATAGAGAGAATACCTTTCCTCTATTGGAAAACAAAAGTTTTCAGTAGAACTGCCAGTATCTCTGAAATTGCTTAGCCCAAAGGCAGACAAGCCAGAGCTCTGTTTGATAATAAAAGAAAAAGGGAAAAAAGGGCGCTGAGATCTCTGGCAAAACTTTAAGGCATAATTCTTCAGACTCTTCTTGCTACAACACCAGTATCTTTTGATGAGATCTTTTAGCAGCTCAGGGAATTTCTAAAGGGCTTTAAATTTCTTTAGACATAAAGAGCTTGTCAGAGATTTCTCTGAAAGGCTAAGGAAGCATGAAAACAAATACCCATACTGAATTCATAAATGTTCAGCTATTCTGATCATTTTTTAAACCTAATCTAAACTCAGAACACAGAAACATGGCTGAAGCAATACACATTCCTTACTTCCAGCATATATTATTTTTCATCTGCTTCTCTCACTGCAATATAATTTGAATTGTGATTGCTTCTTTGCAAAGAGAACAAGATTTATTATTTCTGGAGGAAAAGAAAGATCTCTTTAAAATAAGCACTAGAAATAGGAAACATTCATAGTGTGACTGTTTTTCTTTTTAAAAAATCTGCCTGTGGAAAGATGAATGAGTTAGAGCTATTTCCCCCTTAGTGTTAAACTCCTGCAATGAATCCATTCATTGCAAAGGGACATAAGTTTTGAACTCTGTGGGGGGAAAGTAGCTGGAGGTATACATTTGGAACAAAAAGTGGTGCATAAGGAAAGGTTTAAGCAACCTCCCTCCCATAACTGTGCAAACCATCTCCTCTCAAAGCTGCTTTTTTGCTTTAGAAATAGCTGTTTGGGTTCAGTTATGTGTGATATGTAGATACTCACAAGAGCTCTTATACCAGCTGAAGCTAAAACTGTTGTTCTGGAAAAGGAATATGGAACTTTGGGTAATTTCATTACATTTTCTGATGCTTCTGTTTTGTAGCACGTGGAACAATATTCCACCAAAGACTTCTGAGTATTCTTTTGCCATGGATTCCTGCAACGTAGCAGGTGCACTTCCCCAATGGCATTTTAAAAAGTGTGCATGAGAGAGGTCGTAAAAATGCATGTTTTCAACATCCTATGGATCAACTGCAGAACTGAACTCAAGAAGGTTAGTTTGCTAATCTTTCATTATTATAGCGGCGGATTTAAATTTGGATTTAACAAAAGATAAATCAATGAAGCTAGGGAACTGGGGCCTGATAGAGGCTCACGAGTCTATGGGGTACCACCCCAAACCTACACATATATCAAGCAGACACAAAACAGCATCATGTATAGACTACATAATTTTGGGAAAGAATAATAATACGATTCTTAAAGATATTAAGACCCATCAGATATGGATCTCGGATCACGCTCCAATTAGCATGGTAATAGAACTCACACAACAACCAATAGATAGAACTTGGAGATACAACAATTTGATAATGGCCAAAGAAAGGGATAGACATTACATATCAGAGCAGATAAAGTTATACTTTGAGGAAAACAGAGGAACAGTACCTATAAATGTATTATGGGATGCAGCAAAAGCAGTGATAAGAGGGCATTGCATAAAGAAAGAAAAGCTCCTAAAAAAGCAATGGTACCAGGGAAGGCAAGCCAAAATTCAAGAATTGGGGACTTTACAAAGTAAATTAATGCACAAATATAACCCTATGATACAGAATCAAATAATAGAAATCAGAAAGCAATTGGATGCACTAGACTCGACAACATTATGGAAAAGGGAAGCTATGGTGAAAAATGAATATCAAAGAAATAGTATTAACACATCAAAAAGATTAGCAAAATACCTGCAAAATAGGAAGGAAAAGCAAAGGGTAAAAAGCATAAAGGTGAATGGCCAAAAAACTCAACACCCTATAGAAATAAGAGAGGCGTTCGCGACTTACTATAAAAATCTATATGCGAAAAGAGACACTGCAGTCTTTACAGAAGAGGTCAAAACTACACTGAAGGAAGAGGAGCAAAGTAAATTACAAGAGGAAATTACCATACAAGAAATAAAAGATGCAATTAAGGAACTCAGAAAGGGGAAATCCCCGGGTTTAGACGGGTTTACAAGTGAATTTTATAAGGAAATGGTAGAAATATTAACCCCAGAGCTACATATGGTCTTCAATGCGATCTTGAGGGGGGAGAAAGCCCCAGACTCATGGAGACAAACAGAAATAATAGTAATCATGAAACCAGGTAAAGACCCGGAAGAAGTAGGTTCATACCGTCCCATTAGTCTCCTTAATCAAGATTATAAGATCTTTGCTAAAATCTTGGCAAACAGAGTAAAGAACATCATACCTAATATAATAAAAGAAGATCAATATGGGTTTATTAAGGGGAGGAATATTGCTCATCCGATTAGGAACATAATAAACGTACTGCAACATAGTCAACAAAAAAAATTAGCCCTCCTAAAACTGGATGTCTATAAAGCTTTCGATACCCTCTCTCAGGGATTTTTGTGGCAGGTTATGAGAAAGTACAAGATGGGAGATAATTTTATAAAAGCAATCCAGGAAATATATAGAGATGGGAAAGCAGTGGTTAAGGTTAACAATGACAAATCACAAACATTTCAGATTCAGAGAGGAGTTCGACAGGGCTGCCCACTCTCACCACTTCTATTTACCATAGCGATAGAACAGCTAGCTGAGAGAATAAGAAATAGTGTAAGGATAAATGGTCTCAAAGCAAAGAAGGAAGAAATGAAAATTAATTTATTTGCAGATGACATTATAGTGGTTATGTCAAATCCCCAAGAAGCGATGAAAGAGATTAAAATTATACTAGAGGATTATGAGTGTTTCTCAGGTTTAAAAGTAAATATGGCCAAATCAGAAATCATGTACCTTAATGTGAATAAAGAAGAAAAAAAAGAAGTAAACAAAATTACAAGTATCGGTATGGGAACTAAAAGGTTTAAATACTTAGGGATAGTGATACAAAAAAAGATTGATAGAATCGCGGAAAGTAACTACAACATAATATGGAAGAAAATAGAAAAAGATATGAGAAAATGGAAAAACAAAACGCTAGGGCTCTCCACTAGAATTAGAAGTGTTAAAATGTTCTGGCTACCCAAATTAATATATTTATTTCAGGCGATACCACTAGAAGCACACAGTAAAAAGCTAGAACAATGGAACAGAGTGATTAGAGAATGGGTATTTGGGAGCAAGAAGTACAGAACCCAAAAGAGATTGATATATAGTCCCAAAGGGGAGCTAGGGTGGGGAGTCCCGGAGCTTAACAGCTATTATGAAGCCTTCCAAATAAAGTCCCTATTAGAAATAGGCGAAGGGGAAGAGCAAAAATGGGTTAGATTTGAGAACGAGATCAATAATCACATTGGCTGCTGGGGGCCTCTTTGCAAAGTCACAAAAATAGACCTCAAACTAACCAAAGGTCCCAGACATGCAGCCTTAGAAGCGTGGAATAAGTGGCAGGAGTTATGGCTAAGAAAAACTTCAAGCTGGGCACCATTAAAATCTATAAACAAGGATATAACAGGTAACGAATGGTGGGAATGGCTAAAAGCTAAAGGGTATTATAGGATGAAAGATATGTTTAGAGGAGGCAATCTAAAACCCATACAGGAGATAATAGAAGAGGTGGGCAACCAACATTGGTTAAGAATAACTGGCCTGTATAGTAAGGTTAAAAAGATAAAGGAAAAAGAGAAATGTTGGCTAGAGGAACCAATAGAAACATTATACAAAGAGATGCAAAAGTCAAAACAAGGGCTAGCAGGGAAAATTTACAAGGAAATGACATCAAATGTAGATAAGTCAATATTGTATTTACAAAACACTTGGGCCAAAGAAGGTCAGATAACAGATAGTATGGCAAGAAAAATAATGAAAGGAACTGAGGAAATTAAAGTAATCAAATTTAATGAAATGGAGCATAAATTTCTTACCAAATGGTATAAAACACCAGCACAAATTGCAAACATGTTCCCAGGTATGAGCCCTAGATGTTGGCATTGTAAACAATCGAAGGGATGGTATTCCCATATGTGGTGGGAGTGCCCAGAGGTCAGAGTATTCTGGACAAAGATATTACAAATTATAAATAAGACATGTAAAGTATCATTACACATTAACTTTAATTTAATGCTAATGAGTATAGTAGGTAATCCAGCAATAAGCAAAGAGAACCAAGCTTTGTTTAAAGCCCTGATACTAGCAGGCAAAGCAGTAATAGCTCTAGGCTGGAAGAATAAAAATAAATGGACAGTAGAAATCTGGCATAATTATTTGTTTGATCTCATACAGTCCGACATAATCGAAAAGTTGGAACGTAAGACCACATGGAAAGACAAGACTACGGAGATCACGATGAAGTGGAAGACCTACCTGGAATGGATACCGACAGAAGGAAGAAAAGACATTCAGAGCAAGATTCGGACTTTGTGCCCGTGGCTGGGAATATAGGACTAAAGCACCGGGATAGCATAGGGGGGAGGGGGGAGGGAAAAAACTATTATGAAAACGCATGGTTAAAAGATAATATGTAAAATCTGTGTAAAACAATTTAAAAAATAAATATTTTTTTAAAAAAATGACACGCTTCCGGTGATGTCAGGAGGTGTGGCCTTATGACACACTTCTGGTGATGTCAGGGGGTGTGGCATATGCTAATGAGTTATGCTAATGAGTTCCCCTAGCTCTTTTTCTACGAAATGACCCCTGGTTTTAATGATGTATTTTGGTTGGCTTTAATGGTTTTGAAAGCTGATTTTATTATGTCTGGTTTAGCTTGCTAGCTGCTTTGGTGGTTTTTGTGAGGGCAGAAAGACAGGATATAAATTTAGCAGAAAAAACAAATGAATAAACAAATAACTGCTTTCCAAACAGTGAGCAGGGACAGCAAGTGGGCCAGGATTCCTGTTGGATAGCAAGGCACATGTGCAAAATAGTGCCCATTACACTGTACTACATTGTTCCAACATGCAAAAATAACCTAATGAGCAAGTCATGAGGCACAAATGCAGTTGTCTGTTCTTCTGGACTAGGCTAACAAAACCACACTGAAATATCATTGTTAAGATGGATGCCTGTTATTAATCAGTAGTATGCCAATGGTGTAAACAATGGTGTTACAATAGCATAGAATGGCATCCAGTGTGGAATCTTCATGCATGAATTAAAAGATGTCAAGAACATGAGTAACGCCAGCACTCCTTGGAAACTGGGAGGTTAAAAAAAAAATGCTACCAACCATGTTTTTACCATTTCCTTCCAGTTTTATACCCAAAACCCCCCTGAGGTGGGATAAGTGATTGACCCAAGGTCAATCAGCCAACTTCATGCCTTCAAAATGGCTCTCCTCATCTACTAAGCTGTAGTAGATGAGTCAAACACTGGTAGATGCCTCCATCTTGTGAGGATCAGTATCTCCCCTTTCTTTAAACTGCTAATGGTCCCTTTGAGATCCTTGCAGTTATTAAAGGAAATGCCTCTCTGGCTCTAGCTGTTGCTAGGAAACACTGTTATCTTAGGGGGAAATGCTGATACTTTGTGTGTGTGTGTGTTTTAAAAAACAAGCTTTTCACAGTAAACTGTAACATTACAGGATCTAGGATTTCAGTCTAACAAAGACGTTTTCGAGCACAAAGGAGCCTCGGGACAAGTGGACAGACTGGCATCTGTTTACGAACATTATCCATTCCTTTCCCCTTTGATTTTCTCTCAGAATAGGGGAAAAGGCATGTGGAGGGATTTTCTCTCTCTAGCTTTCTTCCTGATGGCTTTCTAGTTAGGAAACATGATCAGAAGCAGCAATAATCTTGGAAGATGACAAGACAGCGGAGGGTTTCTTCTTCACCAGTTTGGTGTAGTGGTTAAGTGCGTGGACTCTAATCTGGGAGAACCGGGTTTGATTCCCCACTTCTCCACTCGCACCTGGCTGGATGACCTTGGGCAAGCCATAGTTCTGGCACAGCTGTTCTTGAAAAAGAGCAGTTTCTGTCAGAGCTCTCTCAGCCCCACTTACCTCACAGGGTGTCTGTTGTGGGGAGGGGAAGGGAAAGAAGTTTGTAAGCCGCTCCGAGACTCCCTTCGGTAGTGAAGGGCAGGGTATAAATTCAATCTCTTCTTCTCTTCTCTCTTCTTCTTCTTATGTCATTCTCAAGAAGAGGTCAGTGTTACATGAGCGCTATGGGGTTATACCATATTGAAGCTTTGTCCAAAGAATGATAGGAAAGTGACGGCCATATGGATGTGATGACATCTCATGAACATGCAGTTTTGATTCAGGAAGCTGGGGCCCCACCTCACCCACGGGTCTTATTTGCAGCCCTGCACAGGCAAGGAGGGTCAGTGGGGTGATGGCAGTCATGGCCAGCCATGTTCTGCAAGGTGGGATGGGCCACGCAGGCAGCTGGGGGCTAGGCAGCTGGAAGGGCCTGAAAATCTGACCTGCCCCCTCCCAGGATGGTCTATGATGGGGCCTGAGCTGGGCTAAAGGGTAGGGGAGAAGGAGGGGGCACTGGGAGGAAAATATGTTGTGCCGTGCTGCCCGGCCAGCTTACCTGGTTGTGTGGAATGATTTGGGTAGCCCCTTCCATCACTTTGCTGGCAGCCGCTTTGTCCCAATAGGAGCTGGTGGGGGTCACTTAGAGGTCCCTTCATCAGATCACCTTGTCAGCCAAGAGCTGGTAGAGCATGGGACGTCTCTTCCTTGCTTCACCAGCAGCCGCTTTCTCCCAGCAGGAACTAGTGCTGTCAGGTCGGGGTGAGCAGGCCCTGGATCATCTGAGCTGGAAAGTATGCTCTGGATGCTGGTGTGTCTGTGCCATGCTGACCCCAAGGCAAGATCAGGGGAAGGGAGCTGCAGCAGCCTGCATCGCTGGTTGGGCGGCCTCTAGAGCCTGGGAGCCAGGAGCGGCAGCTCCACACGTCCCTGAATGAGGGGGCCATCTTTCTGCCTGCATTGGCCGCAAAGTCATGGTGAATAGGGTGCCACAGCAGAGGCCACAAGCAGGCAGTGGCTTCAGGCCATGAGATATTTGCAGGGGGATCCTTGACACAGTGAGGCCAGGAGCGGTGGTGTCCCGTGTCTCTGAACTAAGGGGCTTTCTTTGCACTTGCATTGGCTTCAGAGTAGGGGCAAGTAGGCCACTGCTGCTAAGGCCATGAGCTGAGGTATCGGTGGGGGAGCCTCAATGCGGTGGAGCCAGGGCAGCAGCATCCCACATCCCTGAACTCAGGGGCCTTCTTTGCACCTACACGATGTCAGGGTGAGTAGGGCACTGCTGCTGAAGCCACACGCTGATGGCGCTTTCAGGCTGCGAGCTATTGACAGGGGGGAGCCTCAACATGGTGGAGTACACATGCTAGCTGCAGGAGCCTTTAGGCATCCTGAAGAGGCTGGCAATTGGTGGCCGGGTTGATGGCGGAGGCCGGGATTGACTGAGTTTCCAGGGGGGGGGGAGTGGGTGCCAAAGGGGGGGGGAGCTTGAAATTGGCAATTAAATGCAAGGAGGAATGAAGGGGAGGTTGCTCCAGGTCCCGGTTTGCCCTTACATGTAAGGGGGGAGTAAAGGAAGGTTGCTCTGAGTCCTGGGTTTTTTCTGCCTCAACGGTATTAGGCCTCCATGGTGTGCAGTAGTGCAAGTGGTTCTAGCTCAGCCACTCTCCCCTTACCTCCCTTCTTCCACACAGAGGCACAGAGGGTGTCTGTGCAGCTGGAGTGGATCTTTGAAAACATAAACAAACAAATAAATAAATCCACCCAAACTACAGGGAGGAAAGAAATGTGGGAAGCGCTGAATAAATTTAATATTATCACCACCCAATTAGGGATATAGGGCGGGGGACTGGCCTGGCTAGGTTCATGGATGGCCCATGCACCAAGCTGCCTGGGTGATCACAGAGACAACTGAGCAGATAGGTGGTTAGATAGATAACTAGGCAGATAGATAGGGTGATAGATAGGAGGGCAGCCGTAGCCAGGCCTTGGGTTCCCAGGTTCGTACATTTCCTCATTAATAGTCTCTGTGAGTTCAGTGCAGGATGCCTCCAAAAAGGGTGACTCATCAAGCGGCAGTCGCCAATTCACCACCACGGACACGGATCCCACCAAGTTTCTGAAATACCCACAATGTCTATTTCTCTCCCCCCCCCCCAACACCAAGCACTTCAACTCCCCGATTTTACCTCGGACACTTCTAGCATTTGTATAGAAACACCTATAATTTCCTATACATATTAAGCCTGCAACCTTCCTCTTGCTCTCTCAAGACCTTGTCAGGCAGTCCATATCACTAGACATAGTCTCAATGGACAATTCCAATCCACCTCCCTGTAGAAAAGCAACAGCTACCCCCTCATCTCTCCAAAATGAGCTATCCCGAACCAGAGACTTTTCATCTCCTGTAGGCTGTCCCCCAATATTCAGTTTACAAACTGCTCTGCCACCTTTTTGATTTTAAGCGCCAGCAGCCTGGTTCCTTCTCGGGACAAGTGGAGACCATCTCTTCTGTACAAATCCCTCTTGTTCCAAAAAGTATCCCAGTGCCTAACAAATTTGAACCCTTTCCCCCTACACCATCGTCTCATCCATGCATTGAGACTCTTGATCTGTGCCTGTCTCTCTGGCCCTGCATGTGGAACAGGTAGCACTTTTGAGAAGGCTACCTTGGAGGTCCTGGCCTTGAGTTTCCTGCCTAGCAGCCTACATTTCCCCACATCATTGGTGCCAACATGGACCACGACCACTGCCTTTTCCCCAGCACTATCTTCCAGCCTATCCTCATCTTCTGGATTGGGGAGCACCAGCAGCTTGGAGAAGCCACGCTCAACACATCACAGGTCAACAGCCAAAGGGCGGGGGAGCAGGACTGTTGTGGTGGGGGTGGTGGGAGCTACTTTCCTCTGCCCAGCTATTTTTCGGGCCTTCTTGTGCACTAAAGAGACTGCGCAAGGAAGCCTGAAACAGCTGAGAAAGCCCACAACAGCAAGAAAGCCTGATACAACACAAGAAAGCCTGCTCTACTGTTTTCCAGGCTTTCTACAAACCCCGTTTAAAGGTACTGTAGTCCCTTTCAACAGGGTTTGTGGAGTCACAAACCAATTCATGAATGAACCTCTCTGTTCAATTTGGTTCGTGGCTTGGCCATGAACCATGAATCGACACAAACCGCATTTTTCCAGTTCATGCCCATCCCTAATTGGCAAGCACCCAAGGCATCTCTGGAGAGCTGGCCAACTGAGGTGCGACATGAAGTCTGTCATTGTTGAAAAAGGGGCTGTTCAGTGGTGGCCCTTTGCCTTTGGGTTGCTCTCCACCTTGATGTTCACATAGGTACAGGATTAACCCACTCAGCCCAGTCCAGGGGTGAGAGGGAACCCTATATTTCAGCATATTAAACAAAAATCCACAAGACAGTCTGTACTCTCTCTGGTCTTCACAACAGCTTGCTACCAGAATCTCTTCAAAGGGGTCCCCACCTAGCCTAAGAGCAGAGATTCTATCTCTTAGCTGGCATCTGGGACTTAACACATCAGCAACTCTACTCAGAGGTGCATACAATTACTCTCACAATGGTAGCTGTGTGGTCAGCGTTTAGACACGAGATTTAGCCTTGGAGTTTAAGTACAGCATCAGAGACAATTACAAATATGAATGATCATTATTCAGTGCAAAGTATACAAGAGACTAATAGAGGATACAAAAACAATAACAGCCTATGGCTATTTGCCCTTACTACACATTAATAATAATCATAGTTACCATAGCATCAGGTAGTCCAAAATTGTCCAGTGTAGCAGTACAGGTTGGCACCAAGGGATTTTGAAGAGAAATCCCATCTTGTAGGTAGATAGTCCAGCTATGTTCAGAGATACAGATCCACAGTAACACAAGGTTGGCAACCAGTTCACAGAGAAGCTCTTTGTTTCAAAAGTCAGGTTCCAGGAGCAAGAGAGCAAGAGAGCTCTTCCATAAAGAACCATGGAGTTATACCCCATGCCAGTCATCATCAGCTGTGGCCATCAGCCAATCATGAGCGGAGGGGTGTGTGCCCAATTTCTGGTTGCCACAGCTGCAACATCAGGTGAGTGGGGATTGGCTAAGAAGTTAGAGGACCTGCCTGCAGTCAGGTGACCCAACTTCCAGCTTTCTCCATTGCGTACGTGGCATGGCTAATGTAGGCCATAGAGAGGAGCCTTAAAGTCTGGTCCTCAACAGGGAGGTGTTAAGGAATGTGGGCATCTGGCATGATTATATGGCATGGCTATTTGGTGGCTCAGCTATCTGGTCAAGTGACAGAAATCACACTAGGCCAGTGGTTCTCAACCTTCCTAATGCCACAACCCTTTAATACAGTTCCTCATGTTGTGGTGACCGCCAACCATAAAATTATTTTCGTTGCTATCATAAGACCATTGAAAATTTGTGTTTTCTGATGGTCTTAGGTGACCCCTGTGAAAGGGTTGTTCGACCCCCAAAGGGGTCGCGACCCACAGGTTGAGAACCGCTGCACTAGGCCATCTGGCCTGCAACAGGAAAGACACACAGAATGTCAGAATATCATCACAAGAAGAAGGCAGGAGAATTTAGAAATAATATTTCTATACAACATAGCCCCTGCTATATTGTTCTTTCAACCCCAGGCTGAATAACTTGTTTACCCAGGCCTTTGCCTGAAAGGTTTTATTGTTTCAAGCTATTTTTATGGTTTGCCTCTAGCATGAGGAACATTTTATGGCTTTTTCAGTATTGATAATTTTTATGTCTGTTGTTTTTATGATTTTACTATGGGAACTGCCTCAACAAGCTCTTTGGAGAGGCAGTGTGTACCTTCTCTAAATATAAGCATCAATAAAACTATTTTGGGTCAAGTACAACATCTGCTTGTCTTGTTTAACATAATTCTCCATATATATTTTTTCAATAAAAAATGCTCTTTTTGATACGCTTTTCAGTGTTTTATGATGTCCCCTAATAGGACGTGCAGGCAGTGATTTACCCATTAGTTTAATTCCAATGGGGTCCTGTAGATGTTGTATTTACAAGCTAAGCAATTGTTTAGACTTTACCAGTCACAAGAGATTTTTTTTGCTTGCAAAATTTTACAATATAATTAGGCCCACAATGCTTGAAAGATCCTGAAACGTTTCAGAGGTCCTCATTACAGACAGTCCCACTAACAGAGTTTGGAGTTACAGCAAAGATCTTAATAATAACTTGCAGCCAAATAATCCTCAAAAGTCCTTTGCAATTTCAAAGTAAATCCTTGCATCTATGTTCACCTGCACAACCTTGATGAACTAAGTGTAGGACACATGGGAGTTTATCCAGTAAGAAGTCCACTGAATGATCAAACATTGTTAATCGAGTGTTTAACGGATTAACTACTGATTACCCGCCTGAAACTATCCTCTTTTTGTCATTCATTTCAGATCCTGCAAGTTTGTGTGTGTAAACTGCTTTCAAGTCATAGCCAACTTGTGGCAACCCTGTAGAGTTTTCAAGGCAAGAGACTAATGCGGGTGATTTGCCAATGCTTCCCTCTGCATAGCAACCCTGGAATTCTTTGGTGGTCTCCCATCCAAATACTAACCAGGGCCAACCCTGCGTCTGAGATTGGATGAGATCAGGCTAGCCTAGGCCACCCAGGTCAGGGCCCTGCATGTTTACCTGGCTGCAAATTCTAGGCAGAGCTCTCTACAAGGTGACTCCCAAACTATACATTTACACAACACTTATTAGGGGAGAGCTTAACTTCCATGAATGTGTACAATTTTCCTTCAAAGCTGTGGCACCCCAGCCCACTCCACAGGGGAGTTCTTACCCCCAGTTGCCATTCCTAAAGAATGTTACCCCTTTTAACGGGGAATGGGAGACCTCAGAATAGGGTCGGCTACCTGGCTATGTCACCAAAGGCAAACCTGTGCCCGCGAGAGCCACGGGAGACGTCTGCCTCGTCGCCTCTCCCTTCGACTCTCAATCAGCTTGTCTCCTTCCTCTGCTCTGCCTTTCCTCCTCCCTTTCCATTCCCCCTTTTATCCTTCCCTCCACCCTGTCCCTCATTTTCAGTCAATCACAGGTGCTCCCGCCTCCCTATAAGAGCTCCGACGCTCTGCCAGGTGTGGAGGCATTTCGACCCTGCCCGGGGCAAGGAGCATGGAGGCAGCGCAGAACATTCAACTGTGTTGGGGCATAATAGCCCCGAGGGCCTCGGTGGTGGTGGCGTCTCTTGGAGACCTGCCCTGTTGCCGCGTATGCGGGAACGCGCCCTGCGGGGAAGTGGCCGGGCCGTGTCAGGGTGCCCGTTGCTCCCTTCGGCCTCCTCCTCAGGGCCGCTTGTGTCTTTGCCCATTTCAGAGGTCTGGGACTTTCCCCCGAGGCTGCTGCCGGTCGTGGTAAATGGGGAACCTTCGGGGTGGGGCTTAAACGGACACTCGTGGGAGAGGCCCGGACCGTCAGAGCCGGGACAAAAGCCATCTAAGGTAAGGGGTGGATCTAACTATGTTTTTGCTGGTGAAAAGGGCAGAAGAGGTCTTGGTACTGCCAGAGAACCACGGAAAGAATAGCAGAGTGTGCAAGGGCTTTAACGCAGCAAAGCTTGGGGGGTTACGTGTGGCAAGAGACTTACAAAGTTACACCGAGTCAGCAGTCAGTTCTGAAACTAATAAGTAACTTTTATTAAAGGAAACACATGCTTGAGAGTGCAGGTAATAGATTGCCTATTCTAACTAGTCGTCCTCTGAAGTTTGCTCAACTTCATGCTAGAGAACCGCTAAGATTCAGCCCACATTTAGACATCATGTGAAACCACAGTGATGAATAAGCAAAGGGTTGTTTCGGATCCTGATTTGACAGGCCCTGACCAACCACATGTTTGGGCAATCATATGAACAGAACTGTTCCCTTAATTAAATGGTGGCTTTGGTTTCATGTGATGTCTGAACAGAGCCTCAGTGTGCCAGCTAAGAATTCTTTCATTTTCGCCTCTGATCAGGCATCCTACTTCAAAGGAAAGGATCAGATAGCGGGAAGGAAATGATGCTCCGTGTGTCCTGACCTCTCTATCTGTCTAAACTCTTTGGTGCCATCTTCTCAAGTCTGAGACAGGAGACAGCGCCAAGTCCTCTACTTTTAACACTGACTACCCCAAAAAAGCTATGTTGGGGATCATGGGGCTTGCATGCACAAAAGTCATGTGGAATGGGGGCTATAGTAAGGAAAATAATTGAGCAACATTGAGTGAAAAGGCTTGCTGGATCTAACTTACTATTTGTAAGTTTCAGCATAGGCAACTAGTGACCATCAATCAATGACTTGAATTTCTTTCCTCCTGATAACTTCATATCAAGGTGGTTCATGAATGTATGAAACAACCTTCACTAAGTCAGACTATTGGTACATTCTGACCAGTATTGTCTACTCTAAATAGCAGCAGAGTCTCAAACAGCAGTCTTATCGGGTATCTTCAAACCAGGAACAAAATACATTTTGTTCAAAATAGATTTTTATAGTACAAATAGTACAAAATAGATTTTTGAAGCCATTATTAGGTTCCACCTCCCCACCCCACCCCCCAGATAACCCCTTCTCCACTCTGAAGTCTAGGAATAAATGAATATCCAGTAAAAATATGGGAACATTTTAATGGAGTCAACCACTGACCAAAGCTCAAGAACGATGGCCAGCCCTTACACTCACAGTGCAATCCTGGAGAGAGTTACACATCTCTAACTCAGTTGAAGTCAGTTGGCTTAGAATGGTGCAAATCTGTTTAGGACTGCATTGTGTACATATCTGTAAGCATCCTTCACAAAGTGTCTTGGTGGGGAAAGAAAATGAGGCTATTCATTCAGCCACCTGGATTTCTGAAACAGTTCCCAGGTGTAAAATTTAAATCTGTAAAATATGAAATTAAGAACAGGCTACATGAGAAGATAGTTCAAAGCCATCTGTCAGTGTGAGCTTATTATAAGTTCTCACCATTGCTTCACTGCCTTAAATCCCAGCATGGACGTGAGAATTCGTCATCAGATCTGAGAACTTATCAGCACAGAAGGTCTTTACTGTTTTACCAGTCAGTGCAATTTTCTGTCTCAGGAGGTTAGACAATTGAAAAACAGCTATAAGGCAGTGAGTTTTATCCAGCTAGCAAAGTTGAATATTCCCTGATCTGGATGACTCAGGCTAGCCCAATCTTGTCAGATCTCAGAAGCTAAGCAGGGTTGGCCCTGGTTAGTATTTGGAAGGGAGACCATTGAGGAAGTTCATAATTGCTATGACAGAAGCAGGCAATGGCAAACCACCTCTGTTTGTCACTTGCCTTGAAAACCCTGTGGGGTCACCATAAGTTAGCAGAGACTTGATGGGACTTTCCACCAAAGCTGAACCCAAAGATGCTCTACCATGCAGGAAAGAATAATAGAATCATAAAATATTAGCGTTGGAAGGGACCTTGCAGGTCATCTAGTCCAACCCCCTTCACTCTGGAGGAGCATAGCCGAAAGATAGCCCTACAACATACCCAAAAGATGGTCATCCAGCCTCCGCTTGAAAACGTCCAGCGAAGGAGCATCCACCACCTCCCAAGGCAGTCTGCTCCACTGCTCAACCACTCTTACAGTTAGGAAGTTTCTCCTGATATTTAGCCGGTAACGACTCCCTTGTAATTTCCACCCATTAGATCTAGTCTTGCAATCTGGAGCAAGAGAGAATAGATCTGCTCCATCTTCTACATGAGAGTGCTTCAAATACTTGAAGACTGCAATCATGTCCCCTCTAAGCCTTCTCTTTCCCAGGCTAAACATACCCAACTCTTTCAACCTTTCCTCATAAGACTTAGATTCCAACCCTCTCACCATCCTGGTTGTCCTCTTCTGGACATGCTCGAGCTTGTCAACATCCTTCCTAAAATGTGGTGCCCCAAACTGGATACAGTACTCCAGGTGAGGCCTGACCATAGTAGAATAGAGCGGACATAACAACTCCCAAGGACAACTTATTCATACTTAGACCATACTGGAAACATGCACACAGGAATGGGATAAAAAATGACTTGGAGTCCTGGAGAAGCTGACATCATCTAGCCAAGCCGAGGTGACGCCGACGGAATATGTCTGACCCTGCAGCTGAACAAACCCTCGCCGACTGTGAAGTGTGTGATTAAAAAGATATATGTTGTCCTCCCTTACCCCCATAAATCATTGTTGGTCCTGCGTTGAATGAGTAACTATAAATTGCTCAGAGCCAGCAAACTCTGCAGGATTGAGCGATTAATAAATTGAAAGATGATGATGATGATGATGATGATGATTATTATTATTATAAACTGTGTATTGATGTTTTTGTGAACACAATGTCAGACGAGCCTTTAGCTTCTGAAGAGAGTGTTATTGCTCACTCTTCCGTCGAAATGGGCTGGAATTGTCTCCACCAATTCCAGATGTCTGCCCCAAGTTGGTCAGAAAGGGGAAAGGGAAGGGGATATTTTCACTCATACTATTTTGTTTAATAACTCATCACATTCATACAGGCTGATCACAAAGGAAACTTAAAACCTTTAATCTTATTTCTATGATAGGGGGGAAAAGACAAACCTTAATCTTGCTCCCCTGGTTCCCCATCTTAACACAAAACAACACACAGCCCACTGACAAGGGAGACAAGACCACAAAAGGGAGACACACACAACAAACCACAAACACCAGAGGAACCCAGCCATTATAAAACCAAATTGTCCCAAGGATCCATCTAATGATGCTCAAGACAGCCGCCTCCACGAGCAGGCCCGAGACCCAGGTGGCACACCCCTGCTCCCTCTGTAAGGAAGACTGACAAAGGATTTACAGACCCACCCAAAAAGGTACCTCTTTTGCCAGCTTACAGAAAACTGATTCCTCGTCATTGGACTTCAAGGATCCACCTACTGATACTCAAGACAGCCTCCTCCACGAGCAGGCCTGAGGCCCAAGGATAGCTGAAAAAACAGCCAGGTGCCCCCACCCCCGCTCCAGTAGCAAAAATCCAAATCACCAGCAGGAGAGTCCCTGTTTGGGTGCCAGAATTTGTTATACATATTAGATTCCAAATAAAAAATGCAGTCAAATGAGGAGGAAGATCTATGTTTAATTGCAATTAGACACAGGGAAACAGTTGGACCAAATAGCCCATCAAAAGTTGACTGCTTTCTGAGCATATTCAGAAAGTACATGATCTTTTATACATGAACTGACATAATCAAGAAAACAATATTCAAAAAGCATAATTGGTTATAAAAGACAATGGTCATTTGAATAATAAGCTTATGATTTGTCAGATGTAAAGAGAGATGTATCTACGTAAATCCAAGTGTTTACTTAACCTAATCTAAAATGATAATGGGCAAGGAATCTTTATACCCCAAACAAAAGTATTTTTTTTACTGATACGAGACTAAAATCTTCTCTGACCCAGACTTTGGCCCCGGTCACACTGGGGAAAATAGGTACGGCCAAAGTGCAGCTTTTTTGAGCCACACCAAAAGAGACGCACGGCGGCTGGATCAGACAGATCCCCCCCAGCTGCTGTGCAGGTCCTCCCCGGCACGATCAGCAGATTTTCAGGTAGGTAGTAGTGTTTTCTTGGGGTTTTTTTTATGCACAGCTTTGCCCGGAAGGGACGGATTGGGGACAGGTGCGCGCCACTTCCCAAATGTTGCGGTGTGATCGCGCCCACTTGATGCACCCCCGATTCCATCCCTCTCGCGTGGCAAATCCTCCCATGTGACCGGGGAGACCCAGACATTGCAAGGTTTTGCCCTTAAGAACTACAGAATCATGAACTTTGTACTTATTATCTTGTCTGCTAGCAATATCAGACCTACAAGGGGAAAGCCTTCTATATAACAGGACTTTCGTACATTCTAATAAAATATTACTTAAAAGAGAAATCCATAAATTCAAGAAAAAATATGAATATGAACAATCAAGAAGATAAAAACCTATATAAAAAAGCTTTATATTCCCATTCATTCTATACTTTCTTCGCAGTCACATCATACTGCAGGCTCATATTTAGCTTGTGATCAACCAGAACACCTAGATCCCTGCTTCGTGTCATCTGCAAATGTGATAAGCATCCCCTCTATGTCTTCCTCCAGGCCTAGGACCAAGCCCTGTGGCACTCCACTCGAGACTTCCCTCCACATAAACACAGAGCCATTTACAAGCACTCGTTGGGTACGATTTTTCAACCAACCATGAATCCATCCAACAGTTGCACCATCCAGCCCACACTTAACCAGCTTATCCTCAGGGATATCATGAGAATGCTTTACTGAAATCTAGATACAGCATTGACAGAGTCAACCATTTTAGTAACTCTGTCAAAAAAGGAGATAAGGTTGCTCTGGCATGACTTATTCTTGATAAACCCATGCTGGCTACTACCAATTAACTCATTCCGTTCAAGGTGCTCACAGACAGAGCATTTAATAATCTGCTCTAGAATTTTTCCAGGTATTGATGTCAAACTGACAGCCCTGTAATTTCCTGGGTCTGTCTTTTTTCCCTTCTTGAAGATCGGGACAACATTTGCTCTTCTCCAGTCTTCTGGCACAACACCAGTACTCCAGGAAATCTCAAAGATTAGAGCCAGAGGCTCTGAAATAACATCTGCAATTTCTTTTAGCACCCTGGGATGCAAGCCACCCGGCCCTGGAGATTTGAAAGTATTTAAGGCAGCAAGATGCTCTCTAACCATTTCCTTACTTACTCTGGACTGGGAGTTCCTCCTTCCGTCATATGCCCTGCATTCTTCAGTTTGTTTACAGCTCGCCTTACAGTAAAAGACCGATGCAAAGTGAGAGTTGAGTAATTCCGCTTTGTCTTCATCCCTTGTTAAGGCTTGACCGTCTTCCCCTAGCAATGAGCTTACTCCATCCCTGTTCTTCTTTTTGCTTCTGCTCATGGAAAAATTGCCTCTATGAACAGAAGGAGTCTTTTGAGTAAGCATAAGGGCACATTTGGATGCAATCCTATTGTTTGGATGGAACTCCTAGTATATGTAGGAAAGGAGCTGTAGAAGAATTATGTCATTATTTGTTGAAACACTGCCTTGGTAGTGAAGACCAGCATTTTTATCCTAGTAATATGGCTACTAATTATAAAACTTTATCCCACCCTTCCTCTAAGGCATACATATTTCTTCCCTTCCCTCAATTTTGTCCTCACAATAACACTGTGAGGTAAGTTACTGAAAGACAGTGAATGACCTGAGGTCTTCCAATAAACTTCAGATACAGTGGAGTGCTGTTCCAGATCTCAACACCATTAGCATTACTCCATGCTGTAACTTCTGCTTTGCATGCAGAAAGTCTCTACTTCAGCCTTGGCATCTTTGGTTAAAAGGGCAAGGTAGTAGGTGATGTGAAAGACCTCTGCCTGAGACCATGGAGAGGTGCTGTCAGTCAGAGTAGGCAAGATTGACCTTGATGGAACAATGATCTCACTCAGTATAAGGCAGCTTCTTATGTTCAGGTTGCTGATGGCTACTTTCAGCTAGAAAATACACAGAAGGTAAAGGGGTTAAGTAGTACTTCCTTCTTCCATACAAGTCTTCTCCTTGAAACCAGCCCTGTCTACATGTATGCATGGATTTTGAGGAAATGATTGCAAAACTACATGCAGCATATAATTATTCTGGAACACTAGAGATCAGCTTCCTGACTTGGATGGCCCAGGTTAGTCCAGTCTCATCAGATCTCAGAAGCTAAGCAAAGTTCATTCTAGTTAGTGCTTGGATGGAAGACCACCAAGGAAGTCCAAGGTTGCTGCACAGAGGCAGGCAATGGCAAACCACCTCTGAATGTCTCCTGTCTTGAAAACTCTACTGGGTTGCTATAAGTAGGCTGTAATTTGACACCGCTGATTTCATTTCATTGGGTCTTCACTGTCTGGAGATTCTTTTACATTGCCTATGCTTGTTGGCCCCAGATCCATCAAGGAACTCACTGTATTCAACCATGGATGGTGGAAGCTTCATGCAGAACTCTGATCCCACCATCCCCTATCTTGCCTCCTCAGACTTGTGACCCTGGAAGATTCTCTTTTTCTTCTGATCCCACCACCCTAAATAAGACACCAGTATCTTCTCTCCCCCCCCCCGTACCCTGAGTGATCTATACCTGACAGTTCTAGTGTTGTGATGCTGCTAATTCTTCACCATTCCAAATGACAGAATGTCACCTTCTATTTGCTTGCTAGTCACTAATATATTGTCAGCATTGTAGCTTTCTGCGTAATGTGTATATTTTGTCTTTAGGTTTGTCCTCGTATGCCATGAGTGCAAAGAACCGACTGAGCCTCCATATATTCTATTTGAAGAGGAAAGCGAGAGACTTGTTATTCCTCGCTTGGGAACTCAGGAAGAGCCTTGTCAAATCTGCCATGTTCCTGCCATCTTCTCTCCCAGAATTAGCTGTGTTCCTCCATATTAAGAGGCTTCTGCTTCCCCCACCCCACAAATTGGACTTGCCTTGCAGCGGTATGTCAGCATGTAAAAGGCCCGAGTTGAAATGTAAATTCACAGGGAAACTTGCATACCAGCAACAAGCCCTCCCCAAGTAATAAAATGTTCCAGATGAATCTTAATACATCAGCAGTTAAGATGCCGCTGCTCCAGGGCTATTGCTGAATTTCACAGCCTCTGTTGTTTTGTCATGAAGAATCCATTTCGATTTTGATTTTTTCCCCCTTGTGCAAACTGAACCCAGGAGTTGAAACTTTCCAGCCACCTTCCTATTTCCTTGTGTTGATTCCTCCTGCCCATTGCATTTACCTAGTCTGTGATGTGATTTTGATGTTATTTGAGAGTTCAAACACCGGAAATGTTAGCAATGAAAACAGACAAGACAACAACAATATTTATTTATTTATTTATTATTCACATTTTTATCCCGCCCTCCCCGCCCTCCCGCCCTCCATTTATTTATTTATAAAATTAAGATGCAACCTCTCCAGAGACCTGCCTGAGGTAGCTTATGAAGTAAAATAAATAGAACTAACAACCCATTACTGATTAATTTAGTGCATTTTAAACAAATTCTATCCTCCCTCCAAGAAGCCCAGAGCAACATTCTCCATTTCCCCATTTTATCCAGAATTACAACTAATCTCCAGATAACAGAGTTCAGTTCCCCTAGAGAAAATGGCTGCTTTGGAGGCTTTACTCCATGGGATTATACTCTGCTGAGGTCCCTCCCTTACTCAAATCTACCATTCCCAGGCTCCATCCTTCAGATCTCCAGAAATTTCCCAACCCTGAGTTGGCAGCTCTTCTTCAGAAGCCTAACCTTTTCCCCTGGCTGTCTAGACACCAGGTTTTTTTGTTCCCTGCCTCTGTCAATGTGGTTGCTTCTGCTGTCCCTCTTTCAGGGAGACAGCTGTTTAAATCCCCCACTCCAAGATTTCCTTCTCCATTTCTGGCAGTTGTCTTCTAGTGCTAGCATGGTGTAGCAGTTAAGGCTGGCAGACTCTAATTTGGAGAACCGGGCTTGATTCCTTGCTCTTCCACATGAAGCCAGCTGGCCAGCAGGGGGAAATCCCACCCCCAACTGACCTTTTTGGGCCTACTTCTGGTTTCAGGCCTACTTCTGGTTGGGGGTGATGCTCTGGTTTTTGAACAAAACTCTATGGTTTGAAGCCAAATTTATCATAGAGTTTTGCCCAAAAAACAGTGTCACCCCCAACCAGAAGTAGGCTTGAAACCAGAAGTAGGCTCGAAACTAGAGTTACTAGGTCTGGGTTGGAAAATACCTGGAGACTTTGGGGGTGGATTCAGGAGAGGGCGGGGTTTGGGGAGGGGAGGGGCCTCAGCATAGTACAATGCCATAGAGGCCACCCTTCAAAACAGCCATTTTCTCGAGGGGAGCTGATCTCTGTCAGCTGGAGATTAGTTTAGGGTTGCCAAGTGTATCTTCGCCGGGAGTGGGGGGCTCCTGGCCGGCGTCTGGTGCACGCGTGCACGTCACCCGGAAGTGACGGGAGGACGGCAGGCACACTGGGGGCGGGGCCACGGCCATACAAGGGAAAACCATAGAGTTTTCCCTTGTATGGCCATTGCCCCACCCCCAGCGTGCCCGGCGTGCCCATGTCACTTCCGTGGCATTGGAAATCGGGCCTCCAAAGCGGGGGTTTACCCGCCCCCACATGGCAGCCCTAGATTAGTTGCAAAAGCAGGAGATCCCCAGGCCCCACCTGGAGGCTGGCAACCATACCCCAAACTGCCCAATATCACTTCCGGTCTCCCACTGGGAGACCCTTGACTTGCCAGGTAAGTCATCCTGGCAACCCTACATTGAGACTCCTTAGGGTAGAGAAAAGTGGGATATAAAAACCTTCTTCTTCTAGTGCGGTTCTGTCCATCAGATTTCTCTCAATGGTAAACATAGGAGATAGGCTGGTTACACAAAGCCTGTTGACCCTGTCTCTGCTGGCCCCTTAGGTAATGGTAAAGAGTCATCAGAGGACTTAGGTCTGGTCTTTGAGGGTACCTGATGTGATTGAGTAGAGACAGTGTGGCTCCATTCTCAGATGCCAGGCCACAGGTTTTTGCAAAACATTTCATCTCATGGACCTTTGGGATGTTTTGATACCCATCCATGACCCAATTTCATGATCTCTTGCAATTACCCATGGGGAAGGTTTATTTATTTATTGACACCCTGCCTTTCTCTCCCATAGGGACCCAAAGTTGCTTCCACCATTCTCCTTTCCTTCGTTTTATCTTCACAACAACTCTGTGAGGTACGTTAGGCTGCGTGTGTGATTGGCCAAAGGTCACACAACAAATTTTCATGGCAAAGTGAGAAACTGAACCCAATGGAAGAAATTGGGTGGTGAGGATGTCTCCTTGATGTTGTGGCAATGCATGACATCACTTTTGGCACAAAACTAGAAATTTTGTTATTACATCACAGTGATGCTCTCGGTCTAGGATTTGCCCAAAAGTCTATGGTCAAACCAGAGAGCTTTGGGCAAATCCTAGAGCATCATCCTGATATAATTATACCACCTCTAGTTTTGTGCCAGAAGCTATGTCATGCATTGGCATAACACTGGAGGAGGTTGCCAAATTTTTACCCTGCTGGCCTTCCAAGTGGTGGTAAGGAATCGGGAGAGAAGAACAGGATGTCTCCTGCTATAGCGGGAGACCTGGCCCTCTACTCCTAGATCCTAGCCCAGCACTTTAACCACCATATCATACTGTCTTTTGTTCCTGTATTCTAGCATCACATACCTAAATCACTTAAACAACGATGTCACGAAAGTTCACAATAATTTCCTGGTTTGGAATGTGTCCAACTTGTAATGATTGGTTGTGACAGAAATCTGACAGCGCTTACTTCCAAAGTTCTTTTCCAGCTCAGAATATTAAAATGAAATTCTGCACATGTGCAGGTGCCGGAAGCCATTATATGCAAATATTCTTTAATTGTAATTCCCCTACTCTCCCATTAATTACTCTGACATTATGTAAGCTACAAGTCAGTGGCTTTGTAGGCACTTGAAGAGATTTTTTAAAAATGATCTCTCTGAATGTTTCATTGGTAGGTGAATTCTGTGAGTATGCTACCTATTCACACAGTCTTTTATTTGGCAGTTATATCTGAAGCTACTGTATATGGGTATGAAACTTGGACAATGAATGCTAACCCAGCGGTTCGAAAGCGCCATTAATATCAAATAAGCGCAAGTAGATAAATGGGGACCTACCTTAGATGGTAGGGGGCACCCTCCCCCACTGTGGGGGTCGTTGGAGGGTTGGAGCTTGGCGGACGGCGAAAGCAGCGAGCGGCAAAAATGGCATCCGGGTACATCGGTGGCGAAACCAGACGGCGGTGGAGAAGGCGGAGCCGGGACGACGCGCGAACGTGGTAGCACAGGCAGGGCGGAGCTGCGAGGACAGAGCCATGGCCTCACCGAGCATGCCGCGCAGCAGAAGGGCCAACCAATCCACCGCTGAAAGATCGCCAGGAAGGAGCCAGAAGCCGAAGCTGAAGACGACGGAGCCGACCCGAGAAAGAAACCCCTCCACTGGGTGCCGGTAGGGATGTCCCCACCCCTAAGAATTGTGGCCATAGGTTAGGGATAATGAGTAACTGTAGCCGCTCAGAGATACCTTGGACTGCCAGAAAGATAAATCAGTGGGTTTTGGATCAAATCAAGCCCGAACTCTCCTTAGAAGCTAAAATGACTCAACTAAGGCTACCATACTTTGGTCACATTATGAGAAGACAAGAGTCACTAGAAAAGGCAATAATGCTAGGAAAAGCTGAAGGAAGCAGGAAAAGAGGAAGATCCAACATGAGATGGATTGACTCAATGAAAGAAGTCATGGCCCTCAGTTTGCAAGAACTGAGCAATGCTGTTAAGGAGAGGACATTTTGGAGGTCATTAATCCATAGGTTCATCAGAAGTCAGGAGCAGCTTGACAGCACTTATCACATACACGTCTTAAGTTGGACCCAGTTTTCTCTATGTTTTTTCTTTCTTTCTTTTCCTAGTAAACTTTAGATTTTGTTGCTGTCCCTCATCCACCTCTAAGATCCACTCCCCCCTCCCCCCCCCGAGTTTGGGGATGGCTACATTTTCAAGCAACTGCAGACTCGGTATAACACAATTGTCATGAGCAATATTAAAAACTTCTTGCACATGGTACCATCAGAATGCAGTCACCACCATTAGGATTGAGAGAGAATGCTTTGAAAACAGGTATGTTCCCCCCCCCATAGAGACTCACCAAGAAAGCTCGTAATTGCCAAACTAATTCCAAATCAAGCCGAGGGGAGTTCATCCATCACTGCGCTGAACATATAATATATTGTTGTTTAACACCTTTCTACTATCCAGCAACGATCACAATTGGTGTGTATAAAGAGTATTTAAAGTTGGATAGTTTTCTACCAGTTCATTACATCATTATAGGCAGGGGTCGTTTCGTAGAAAAAGAGCTAGGGGAACTCATTAGCATAACTCATTAGCATATGCCACACCCCCTGACATCACCGGAAGTGTGTCATAAGGCCACACCCCCTGCCATCACCGGAAGTGTGTCATAAGGCCACACCCACCACTCAGTTAGTCTTAATCTTAAAGGTTAGTCTTAAAGGTGCTATTTGAACTCTTGGACTATTTTGCAGCAACAGGCTAACACAGCTACCTCGGGGAAGCTCCTGGATGGGGCTGGGAGTCCTTGCGGAGGCCACGTGGAGTGGCCTCAGCCAGGCAGAGGTGGAGGACACCAACTTACCCTCCTGCTTCTTCCTCTTTCTGCAACAGAATGAGGCTGGAAGCAGGGGGCGGCCGGAAGAAGGGGGTGGGGCTTCATCATGTGCCACGCCCCCTGCACCTCACCCGGGGGAACTCCGACCCCCCGCGAGCCCTCCGAATTGACCTCTGATTATAGGGGAAGTGGGGAGTGTAAACATGGAAATAAGAAGGGGATACTTTGGAGACTCCTTCATGCCTTTTATAAGCAGCTGCAGGAAGTGGATGAAAACAGTACTGGATGTAGAAATGTATTCCACAATTTTGCCTGGAGAGTATTTCATAAAGGAAGATGTGGCAGAATCCTTCCAAGTCACAGTGATATGGGAGGCATTACAGTGATGGAAGATTGTTCACAGCACCACTTAATAAGCTAGCCATGCCAGGTGGCATTGAAGGCTCTCTCTGAGCTATTAGTTAGTTAGTACTAGGGATGGGCAGGAACCTTATCACAAACCTAAGTTGGTCAAGAAAATCACCCAGTTCATGTTTTGTGAGCCGATGTTCGTGTAATTACGTCTCCCCTAAACTCCCTAGTTTTTATGAGGTTTGTGTGGTTCATGTTGGTGATTTGTGAGGCAGACACGCTGGCACTGATCAATTAATTGTCAAAGCTACTGGGGGAATGGACTTCTGTAGCCCTTCTGTAGCCCCAGAAACACCAATAGTGGCCCTCCAAAGCTCGATAGGTAGTGATGGCTGCCAACAAGAGAGCTCCCATTCTGCTCTATGGGAGCAGAATGGATATATTCCCCCAGCTGTTTTTACTTGGCAGCAGGCCGTTAGGCAAAGAGGGAGTTAGAGGCAGATAGGAAGGGAACTGGAAGTCACTTCTCAGTGTGAACAGTGGGTTTGTGGGTATTTGGTACTTACTCAGGGCTTTGAGGCACCTGTCCTTCTGCTCAAGCTGAGCAGAGGGGATCAGAGGGGCCTGACAAATTCCTGAACCTTTGACTGTGATTTCCCCAGAAAGCACTTTCCTGGGGGCATCTGCTTTGGGGGGATGTAACTTGCCCCTCCTAAATTCAATCCTCACCAGACTTGGAGGGCAGGTAGAGGAGAGTCAGCTGGAGACTTACTGAGTTTGGCATCTCTAGCCCACAGGGGGACTGTTCTACCATATCACAAACCTCATGAACCAGTTTGGTGAATGGGGAAGTTTGTGGTTCGTGAGACCCCTTGAGCCACAAACCAGGACAAACCTCAATTGTCCCAGTTCATGCTCATCCCTGGTCACTACCCTTCTACTGGTCATTATTTCAGCTGAAGAAAACACAATGGAGCTGAAGAAAACACAATGGATCTTACTAGCAAGTACATGGAAAACATTGCATGGTTGAGTTGAAAATGGTTTGGAATAGGAATTATTGAAAAGTTGCAGGTCAGTTCATGGCCCAGTTCATCAATATCGTAAAGGGAGCCAATTTTTCGACAGACTGTTTATCTGCTTGTAAACCCATGTTCAACAAGTTTCTTCACCTTCCTAACAGTGCAATACACAAAAACCCATGGAATTCTAATTTTCCTCCTCCTTGCTGTGCAGCCACTCAATTGTTTAAACAGTGACTGAATTATATAAATTAGTCATAAATAAACACTATGCATAAGACAATCCAACCTTCAGTGTTTGTCTAAGTCACGAGGCCACAGCACAGTACCTCAGAGCACCATGGCACCTGCTAAGAACATTTCAGTTGCCTGGCAAGTGTTTTTATATAAGAACATAAGAGAAACCA
Organism: Gekko japonicus; assembly: GCF_001447785.1. Taxonomy (NCBI): domain Eukaryota; kingdom Metazoa; phylum Chordata; class Lepidosauria; order Squamata; family Gekkonidae; genus Gekko; species Gekko japonicus. Next base: position 41,607 of record NW_015176558.1, on the reverse strand, counting down.
TATTGGATCAGACCAATAGCCTATCCAGTCCAACACTCTGTGACACAGTGGTCAAAATCAAGGTGCCATTAGGAGGTCCATCAGTGGGGCCAGAATTCCAAAATCCCTCCCACTGTTGCCCCCCAAGCACCAAGAATATGAAGCATCTCTGTCCCAGACAGAGTGTTCCATCTATACCTTGTGGTTAATAGCGACTGATGGACCTTTTCTCCATATGTTTATCCAATCCCCTTTTGAAGCTGTCTATGCTTGTAGCTGCCACCACTTCCTGTGGCAGGGAATCCCACATGTTAATTACTCTTTGGGTGAAGAAGTACTTCCTTTTATCTTTTCTAAGCCTATTGCTCATCAATTTCATTGAGTGCCCATGAGCTTTATATTGTGAGAAAGGGAGAAAAGTACTTTTTTCCTCTACCTTCTCCATCCCATGCATAATTTTATAAAGTGCTATCAAGTCACCCATCATTTCTCAAAGCTAAAGAGTCCTAACCTCTTAAACCTTTCTTCACAGAGAAGGTGTTCCATCACCTTAATCATTTTAGTTGCCCTTTTCTGCCCTTTTTCCTATGCTATAATATCTTTTTTGAAGTATGGTGATCAGAACTGTATACAGTATTCCAAATGAGGACATACCATCAATTTATACAGGGGCATTATGATACTGGCTGATTTGTTTTCAATCCCGTTCCTATTAATCCCCAGCATAGTATTGGCCTTTTTTTTATTGCAGTCACACTGTGAGTTGACATTTTCAAAGAGTGGTTGGAGCCAGGTGTGGCTTTTTCCTAGTACAGCTTCTGATTGGCCATTGGAGATTTGATTGGCTGTGCAGATTTTTTTAAATGCTGCTTTGGTAGCAACTGCTACCACAACACAGGGACCTTCACTGAGTGACTGAAGATAAACTACAGCAGGTATTTTCTGGCTGGCTCCACCCCCTGTGGCAGCCGTTTTGTGGCTGTCCCCACTACCCCATCTCAGAATGTCTGTTTACCACAGGCCCAAAAAGGTTGGGGTCCCCTGGTCTACGTAGTCCTTAGGGATGTTAATGGCTCCCAATTTTTTTGGATGACATATGCACAGTTTTGAAAGAAAGCAATGAACTCTTGTTCAGAAGGCACCCAAGTCATTTGCTGATCAGCCAACAGACCCTGTCATCAGAGGAACATGGTATGTTTGACTGTCAAACACATTCACCATGAAATTCATGGCATCCCTAGTTTGGAATATATTATTCGCAGCTAAAGCAACCCATTGAGTTACTCCTCTTCTATTGTGTAGTGGGTTAACCGCATGGAAGACGAGCTGCGGCTCGCATGATACCCTGCACGCTTTCTAGTACACAACAAAGCCTGAAGACAAATGGCCGGCTGGCCAACTATATGCATACCTGGGGACACACCCCCAGGTCCCGTTGGTGGGTTTAAATCTCCCGCCACGGTCCCATTGGTCCCCCAGTGGAGGGACCAGGAGCCTAGGCCCCATTGTTCTTCCAGAGTCAAGCTCTGAGGTATTCGCTGGCCCCTGGTGGCGGTCAGCGGACACAACATCTTCTATAAAGAAAAATAAATTGATTATAAATTGAGGACCTGTTTTAAAAACAGAACTTGATGGGATGGATCCAACTAGTCCACTGAGCAAAATGTGTTTCTTTCTTTCTTTAAATATTTATACCCTCCCTTTCCTTTTGGCTCGCGTTCAAAGATTTCATCCAATCTAAGGACTTCATCCAAATGAAGTCACTCTACCATTGGAAGGAGAGCCACTTAAGCTGTAGAGAGTCTCTTTAGCCTGGTGGACAGCTACTTGGAGGGTGATTGGATCTGCCCTATTATTGGTGGGGTGATGAGACAGTGTGATATATTGTAGGGCCAGGGAGACTTGGGTTTATATTCCTGTTCAGCCATGAAGCTCAATGGACAGTTACTCTTTATAAGCCTAACTCACATCAAAAGACTGTTGCAAGGATAAACAGAGAAGGGGAAACCATCTACATGCCTAGAGTTCCTTGGAGGAAGGGCAAGATAAAAATGTGATGGGAATTGAAACCAAGTCAGAACACTGGCCCATCCGGTTGGGATGTCTCAGTTCTGATTGACTGTGGCTTCCCAACCTCTGCTACCTGAGACTGTTTTGAGTATTGAATCTAGGACCTTCTGCACACGAGATGCTCTACCAATGAGCTATGACCCTGGTCAGAACATACAGAGCTGATGTAGCAATGGTGTGACACAATAGGGTGTTGTGCTCTCCTTTTTTAAAAAATGTATCCATCTTTCTTTCCCCCCTCCTGCAACAACTTCTCTCTATCTCTTTTTCCCCCATGCACATTCACGTTTAATCTTCCCAAACGCACAGACTCACACAAATCTGTTGTCAAAGGCTTTCATGGCTGGAGTTCATTAGTTGTAGATTTTCTGAGCTATATGGCTGTGGTCTTGGTATTGTAGTACCTGACGTTTTGCCAGTAGCTGGGACTGGCATCCTCAGAGGTACAGCACAGAAAGATGGAGTACATTCGGTGTCGATGTGAGAAGAAAAATGTCAAGAAAATACAGCCTGGAAAATCTACAACTAATCACACAAATCTGTCTGTTTGGTCTTCCCCACATCCAAAATCTGCTCTTTCTCCTCTTGTACCCACTGTGAGGGTGAGATCACACATCCACATTACTGCAGTACATCAGCCATGGAGCATACTGCCCGGTCATTTTTCAAAATGCTGGTGGGTGCATATGCACTCATGCACACACATATGTGTACATGCACATGTGCTCATGCACACATAGGCAAAAATTTAAAAAACCACATCCCAGCAGTGGGAACGGATCTGCAGGTTCAGACTGCCAATCCGTTTTGTGCATGCTTCCCTGTGTTCAGACATTCAGCCACGTGCAATGAATGCACGGGGAACCAAAACAACCATTCGTGATGTGGTGCCTTTTTAACCTGGCTCCAACAAGTCATCCTACGATGGGGTGAGTATACCTGGGGAATGCCTGGCAGATGTGGCTGTGTGACTGTGCCTGTTCATTCTGGAGGGGAGAGGTGGCGGGCCAAACTGGTTGTGTGATCACACCCTGAGTTTACACCAGAGGGAACAGGTGTCAGGCTCGGGTTGATTGATCATATGTATCTCCTGTATTGCTGTTTGAGATCCCCTGATATATCTTTCCCTGCTTTAACCTAGCTTACCCTTTCCTCCTTAGAGTGTAATTTAGGGGTCATCATCTACCCTAGCCGGCCACAGCATTCCTAAGGGGAGGGGAGTGAGAATGAGAGTGAGAGTGTATTCGTAGGAGTAGACTGCTTGCTGTTGTAATTCTTCTATGAAACCCCAATGAGAAATCTTTTCACAGGGGAAGATGTCCTCGGAGAAACGTCTTTGATTAGCTAGAGGTGGACCCTAATTCTCATGGTCCGAATAGGTTGCTGATGTGTATGAATGGAATGTGTGATTGTGACTATATGTGCCTTTCCCGCCTTTCCATCTCAGTTCTGACAAAAGAAGTCATTCCCTAAACATCTCATATCTTCTAATAAATCTTTCAACCAAGAAAGTGTGTGCAAAGAGTGATTTGGCTGGGGCTCTGACAACAGGGCATTCTTGCCACCTGCATTCCTCTCTGGTTCAGCTTGGAGCTGGTCATTCACTCTATTCCCCTTGGCAACTGTTGCAAAACCCATCTCATTCAAGCTTGCATCTCTCTACTCTGATTGTGTTTGCTTTGCTGGCCTAAGTGGGCTGATCAGGGAAGACGAGGTGAGCTCAGGAAGTCCTCATGATAATGTTCTTCTGTGCTTCTTCCTTGGTCAGCCTACCAAAGCTGGCAAATCAAGCCCATGTTGAAGAGCCCTCCAGTTTCATTCCAAGGACCCATGTCAGGAACTGGAATGTTGAAAGTGGAATGGCATGTTTACAATACTTGGCAGCATCTCTATTTTAAAATGGGCACAAAAGTAATAGGGAGAAGAGGCAATCCTAACAGGGGCACGTCTGCTACCTCATATCATTTCCTCAGAGAGACCCCCAAATCCCAAGATCCTTCACTTTCAGCCAGTTCTCAGCCAGTGTGGTGCAGTGGTTAGAGTGTTGGACTAAGATCTGGGAGATCCAGGTTCAAATCCTCACTCTGGCATGAAAGATTTGCTGGGAGATCTTGGGCCAGTCACACTCTCTCAGCTGAACCAACCTGATAAGGTTGCCAGCCCCCAGGTCTGGGTGGGTTTCTGTCAGCAAGCTGCCAATGTTTTGTTTTCTTTTGTGTATGTGTGTGCGCTTGACCCTGTGTGTGTAGACTTGTAGATGCGCATGGCTTTGTAGCTTGCCGTAACATTATTATCTTCCCAAGTACCAGTGACTGGAGCAGAGGTGCTGGTGACAACGATGTCGGGAGGGGGAGCAGTCCCTAAGAGATGCACGGCGTCTGTGTTCCTGACACCCCGAGGGCCGAAATACTGGCAGGATGAATGCTCTCACCAGAGTTGGAGTCAGTTTGATGCGGATACCACCCGAGAGTCATATTCGCACATGGGATTATCCCTACAGGACAGTTTGTATAATAAAGGACTGGGGGCTCAAGGATTACCTCCTTTGGGAGCCCATTTCGAACCCGTGCCACCCCCTTGGGTGACGGACAGATCGAAAGCCCAGAGTGGCCAGGCATCCCCTGAAGAGGGGTTACTGGATCATATTGAAATGACGGACCGAAATGTGCGACAACTACAGCAGAGGCTGGAAGACATGGTTCTCGCCATCCCGGAATTGGTGACCCAGACCATCGGAGAAGTGCTCGACCGGATGCGGCCGGGGGATGGCGCTCCGGGGGACCAACAACCGGTGGTACCGGCGGGGCCAGGCCCACAAGTACTGCCGGAATGCCGGGGCTACCCGGGCAACAACTGCAGTCCCCTGCACCAGCTCCGGGGCCTCCCAACATCCCCGCACTGGCTCTGCGGCCGGCCAGCCCCCGAGGGCAAGCGCTCCCACGGCCAAAGGATCTGATAGAGGCGACGTTTGATGGCAACCCCGAGGAACTGTCTTACTTTGTGGTACGTGTACAGAAATTTCTGGAACACTCGGGCCACCTATTCCCAGATGACAGCAGTCGGATCGATGTGGTGGCCGCGAGGCTCAGAGGGGCTGCAGCCGCTTGGTACAAGGGTCTTCACAATGCTTGAGGCCCTGAACTGACGGACATGTATGCATTCATGTGGGCCCTGAGGCATCAGTATGAAGACCGGAACACTGGGCCAAGGGCACGAGCCTACTTGCGCACGTTGAAACAAGGGAGAAGAACGGTGCGCGAATACTCGGCCGAGTTTAAACTGCATGCAGCAAAATTACCCAACTGGCCCAATAACGTCTTGGCTGAAATGTATTGGTTGGCCTGAATGCTGAGATTCGAGAGACGGTCCTGAGGTCTGTGGATCCGGTCTCCCTGATGGCTTGGATGCAAAAAGCCGAAAGTGCGGAGAATCGCTTGCAAACCCTGCGCCTTGACGTTGCGGCGGCCGGAGGCAAACCCTCCCCCTCACCGTCGAGGGCCAAGCTGGCACGCCAACCGGACGCCCTGTGAGAGCAACGAATGTGGCAAGGCTTGTGTCTCAAGTGCGGGGAGAAAGGACACTTCGTGGCAAACTGTGGCCAGATGGAACGAAAGGAGAAAGCAGACCCAGGGAAAAGTCGACCGGCCAACCCATTCAAGAAAGCCACGGGGAAGCTGAAGTTTGCCAAGGCTCTGAGAGCATCACCGGAGGAAGGTGAGGAAGGATCGAGTGATGAAGACCAAGAACCGGCGGGAAATGACTTGGTCCTGTCTTAAGGGGCGCAGACCGGCAGGACCCCACCAGCGAGGCGCCGAAAGTGGTGAGCAACCCCCCCTCTCTCTTCTTTGTGACTGTCTCCGTGTTAAACCAGACTCTGGGAACACATGTGAGGGCAAAGGCTCTCGTTGACTCAGGGTGTGGGAGAGACTTAATAAGCCCATCCGTAGTAGCGGGGCTAGAAATTGGGGTGGTGAAGCTAAAAGAACCCATCATCTTCACCCAGATGGACGGGTCACCCATGAAAGAACCATGCATCTACGAGACTGTACCGTTATTGATGGGGGCAGGGGACCACTGGGAATCCAGATCGTTTGTGGTCACCCCAGCGGCATGCTTTCTAGTAGTACTGGAAGTCCCTTGGCTATACGGGCATGACCCTTACATACTATGGGAGGAGGGGAGGGTGCAATTCATCTCACCCAGATGTAAATCACACTGTTGGGACGATAGGTGGGGTACAAAACCTATTCCCGATAAACCCCTGGCTCTCCTGGCACGGGAGGAACTACACTCCATTCCCCATGAATACCGAGACTTAGCCAGGGTGTTTGAGGAGGATGAAGCAGATGAACTCCCTCCCCACCTGCACTCCGATTGCAGCATCGAGTTGGTGCCAGGGGCCAAATTGCCAAAGGGGAAAATGTATGCCATGGGCCCGGCCGAGAAGGACGAACTGAGAAAGTTTATCGATAAGAACTTGGCCCGGGGTTTTATACGGCCGGCCTCGTCCCCTTTTGCAGCACCGGTATTATTTTAAAAGAAAAAAGATGGGGGGCTGAGACTCTGCACGGATTACCGCGGCTTGAATGCAGTGTCTGCCACCAATGCCTACCCGATGCCGTTGATTAAAGATTTGCTGGCCGAGGCAGCGAAGGGGAAAATCTTTTCTAAGTTCGATTTAAGAGACGCTTATTTTCGTGTACGCATAAAGGAGGGCGATGAGCCGAAGACAGCGTTCAACATGCCGCTGGGCCAATCCGAGTACTTGGTGATGCTGTTCGGGCTTCAAGGGGCTCCAGGGGTTTATTTAATGGGGTGCTTGTTTACCTTGATGATATACTTTTATACTCCCCCGACATGCCTTCACATGTGAAACTGGTGAGGGAAGTATTGAAAACGTTGCACAAGCACAAACTGTTTGCAAAACTGTCCAAGTGTGAATTTCACAAAACTCACATTGACTTTTTGGGCTACCGCATATCGAACACAGGTTTGGAAATGGACCCGGGGAAGGTTCAAGCTGTATTGGGGTGGGAGCCTCCTCAAACCCGGAGGCAGCTCCAATCCTTCCTCGGATTTTCGAACTTTTATAGGTCATTTTTACCGAACTTTGCTCAAATTAGCCTGCCTCTGACTGACTTGTTAAAAACGAAAGGGAAGGACGCTACGAAACCGAGCGCCCCCCTTCCCTTGTTGGAAGAGTGCCAGGAAGCGTTCATGCACTTAAAGCAGCTATTCACTTCCGAACCGGTCCTGGCCCACCCAAACGAAGAGAAAAAATTTATTGTACAAACTGACACATCAGATGTGGCCATGGGAGGGGCTATTTTGCAGAAGGGGGACAATGGTCTTTTACACCCCCTAGCATACGTGTCGAAAAAGTTCACTGACGCTGAGAGGCACTGATCCGTGTGGGAAAAGGAGGTGGGGGCTATCAAGCTGGCGCTCTCAACATGGAGACACTGGCTAGAAGGGGCGAGGGTGCCGTTTGAGGTCTGGACTGATCATAAAAACTTGGAGACGCTAAAAACGCCCCGATGTCTGAACGCAAAACAGCTGCGCTGGGCGGACTTTTTCTCCAAGTTTCAGTTCACCCTCCATCATTTCCCAGGCTCGGCAAACTCACTTGCGGACGGGCTCTCGCGCCTCCCCCAGCACGCTAGTCAGCGAGACATCATACTGGACTCAGTTTTCACTCCCGCCCAGTTGGGGGGGCAGTGACCACTCGCAGACAGGCCGCCAATTTGCCTTTGCCTCCAAACCCCACCAAAGAGCCTCCCCCTGATACTTCGCAATGGGCCAGCCGCTTCGCCTCTGCAGTCATGGAGGTGGACATAGAAATGCTCAATGAACTGGGGGATTGCTCTCTCGGGGAGAACGGCTGTTGGTATCGAGATAACAAACTTTATGTACCCGTTTCACTGAGGGGGGAGGTAATGCAAGCTACTCACGGTTCTAAACTGGCTGGCCACTGGGGATTTGTAAAGTCCCTGCAACTTCTACAATGATAGTTCTGGTGGCCACGCATGTGCAAGGATTTTTCAGCGTTTGTTCATTCGTGTCAAATTTGTGCTATGAGTAAACCTCATCCTGGGAAGGTTCCCGGGTTGCTTAAACCCCTTCCCACTCCTCGACGTCCCTGGGAGGTGATTTCCATGGATTTCATCACGGGCCTTCCACCTAGCAAGTCCATGACTGTGATTTGGGTGTTCGTGGATTTATTCTCTAAGTAAGCCCACTTTGTCCCCTTCCCTTCATTGCCAACAGCCAAGGCCCTTGCTAAAGCATTCATGCTCCATGTGGTAAGACTCCATATGCTGCCAAGCAAGGTGATATCCGACAGGGGTTCCCAATTCGTTTCCAAGTTTTGGGGGGAGTTGATGAAGATTATGGGGGTGGAGAGGGGTTTGAGTAGTGCTTACCACCCGAAAACTGATGGACAAACTGAAAGGGTAAATCAGACTTTGGAACAATATCTCAGGTGTTTCATGAACTATCAGCAAGATGACTGGCACGATTTATTACCCCTCGCAGAGTACTGTTACAATAACACCTGCCACATGTCCACTGGGCTGTCACCCTTCAAAGCTCTATACGGATATGACAGCCCACCTTTGCCATTTTTAGACGGAACAACGGATGTGGGGTCAGGAGATGCGGGCTCTTGGTGCAAGAATTTGCAGGAGTCCTTGCCCCTCTTACAAAAGACATTGGAGAAGGGTGGAGGGTTGGGCTCTGCAGCCTGGTGACTGGGTGTACATTTCCACCAAGAACATTAAGATGTTGCGTCCCAGCAGAAAATTGGGGTGGAAATTCATTGGGCCTTTTAAGGTTTGCAAAGTGATAAATGAGGTTGCTGTTGATGTTGAATTACCAAAGAATTTGAGATCTTTGCATTCTGTATTTCATTTCAGCCTTCTGAAGAAAGATACGGGGTCGTTCCAGTGGTGTGATACCAAACCCGTGCCTCCCCCCATCTTGATCGAGGGGGATGAACATTACGAAATTGCTAAAATCTTGGATTCCAAGAGGAAACGTGGAAAACTGTTTTATTTGTTGGAATGGAAAGACTTTGGTCCCCAGCACCTCGAATGGGTGGAAGTAGGGGATATTCGGGCCCCTCAATTGCTCCGAAAATTCCACCGGGACTTCCCGGACAAACTGGGAGATCTCCCGGTTTAACCGGGAGATATGCTGCATGTGGTGTGAAGTTAATTTTCAAGGGGGCAGTATGTCAGCAAGCTGCCAATGTTTTGTTTTCTTTCGTGTATGTGTGTGCGCTTGACCCTGTGTGTGTAGACTTGTAGATGCACATGGCTTTGTAGTTCGCCGTAACATTATTATCTTCCCAAGGCCACAGGTGGAAGCATGGCTCGTTAGCAAGGCTTGTTAGTGCAAAAATCTCTCATGCCTCACCGTGAGAAAAGATAACATAAGAGGCTTGGAACCGTTAGTTCTCATGCCCAAAGGCGCGAGCGGGAAAACTCTGCAAGCGCGTGGGAAGCCCCGCAATTGGGCAATAGTGATTTGAATGTTTGATTATATCCTTTGCCATTGCTTGTGTTCTCCATTCTGAACAGTGATTCTGTTATGTACCTTTCAGCTCTAATAAAATTACCTTTCTTCAAAGCGTGCTTATTATGATGCTTAGAGGAGTCTGACATTTCCCCCCTCTTTAGGGGGCTCGAATTGGTCCCTGGCCAGCTGGCCAGAAGGGAAAGCCCCACTCCCAAGCCCAACCACCTGCCCGACCACCCCTCTCTCTCCCTTCTTGCCAGATTTAAAGGGCTTCAGCTGATTGGCCGGGACCACGTGGACTGCTGATCAGCTGGAGGGCCCTTTAAATTTAGCAGGAGGGGAGGGAGAGGGGTAACCATGTGGGTGGTCGTGCTTGGGGGGTGGCCCCCCCCCAGAACGCCTCCCCCAATCCTCTTGCTGGAGCAAGGAGGGAACCTGACAACCCTACAATCTGATAGGGTTGTTGTGAAGATACAGGGGAGGAGAGGAGAATGATGTAAGCTGCTTTGAGTCCTCATTGGGGAAAAATGAGACACAAATAAATAAATAGATAGATAAATAAATAGATCTCTATCTTTCTGTGTATACCAGATTGTTCCTTCTTCACACACACAGTCTGACTAACCTGATTCTCCCTTCTGTGAAAGGGCTAATACTTTCCTCAAAGCTCTGGTAGGTATCTCCTTCAAGAGCCACTGGGAGGCTCTGCCTACAGTTTTGTTCCTGTTGAGAAAGCTTTCAGACCATCAAGGAACACCAACATTCTTTTTATTGCCACAGACCTCCTAGCTTTGATCAGGATTCACTTTCAACTAAACCAGAGCTATAGACCTATTCACAACCAACCAACCAACCAACCAACCAACCAACCAACCAACCAACCAACCCACCCACAACACCAATTTGTCTGGGCCCACGCAGAAGTCTTGCATTTTGTGTTAGACTTCTCTGTAGAGTTCATCATTCCTCTTCCAGGGATGGAAGCCTGAATATCTTTTGAGAATAATGAGAAACCCTGAATCGCTACTAATTACACCTTTCTTTGTTTTAAGCCTCCTCAGTTGAGGACAGGAACTCTTTCATATTTGAATCACATTGTTGCTGAAGCGGTCTCAAGAGATGTGTGTTGGTCTTCCAAAATAAATTGGGAGTCTTTGCACCAACAGTTAGATAAGGGGGGGGGGGACTGGGAAGACACAGTAAAGTGTTTGTAGATGGCTGCAAATGAGTAGTAGGTTTTTTTTAACGGGTATTAAACAGAACTTGCTGTAGGCTAGCTGCAGCTGAGTATCTTGTAAATTCATTCATGTGCAGGGATGGGCAAACACCCGGTCCCCAGCCTTTCTCAAAATCAGGCTCAGGCCAATTGATCACAGATTCTCAGTGTTCCATGTAATGTGATATTACCCAGGCTGATGAGGTTTACCACCTCCATGAGAAGTAGGACCCAGCTGTAAAAGCCATATTCCAGTCCACCCCCCCCCCAAAAAAAAATATTGGAAGCTAGTGTTGCTTAGAGGTTACAGTGTCAGACTATGATCTGGGAGACCCAAGTTCAAATCTGCCCTTAGCTCTTTGTCTGGACACCTCTTGGGCTCATGAGACACCTCTTGATTCTGGGTGGGCCAGGAGCCCCTGTTTGGACTTAGACTCGGAAACCCTATTGGACTCAGTCTTGCCAGTAACATCTAGATTTAGAACCAATGCTTGTAAAAGTGCGTAGGTTAGGTATTTACCTTTATTATTTTATCCTCACTGTTTACTGCTCTTTTATTGTGTATTTCTGCACAATCTTTTAATAAATCACTTTAAATGTACTTTGCGGTGTTCTCAGGTTTTGGGCCTTCAATCTCAATTTGGTACTTTTGCCCATATTGGCTACAGCTACCAGAATAACTGTTTTCTGGAACTCATTTTGTAAGTGTCTTGCCTTGCAGGGTCATCTTCTTAATTTTAAACCCAGGAGAGCAAGAGGCTTAGTCCCTTGGTCTCTGGCTGATAGGGCACTAAGGAGATTGGTGGTAGGATTACCATGGGGTGTGAGGATTCACACTTCAGGACCTTCGGTTTTGTCTTGACCAACTGTCATCTTTAAGGAAGTCTTTCGCTTAAAGTGCTTTGACATGGTCTTCAAGTCCTTTGACTCAAGTTAAAATCTGCCCTCAGCTAGGAAGATCCCTGGGTGATCTCTCTCTCTCTCCGGCTGTGGTCACACACACTAAATAATCAACTTTCAATCCATTTCCAGTGGACTTTCTGACTGGATTTTACTTGTAGCCACTTCTGCACTGTCATTTTTGTCACTCATTTGTCCCTATTGCTTCAGGGTTCCCCACCACCACCCCCAATGTGTTTTGCTGTCTCTAGTAGTCCCAGAGGGAGCAAAACGCATGTGGAAAGGGGGGGATCCAAAGTAATAGGGACAAACGAATGACAAAAGTGACAGTGTCCAGCATTGAAAGTGCATTAAAAGTGGACTATTTAGTATGTGTGACGGCAGCCCCTCCCCTCAGCCTAACCTAACAGTACTCCTAATGTGGACTATCTGTCCATGTGGAACAGCAAAACTAGGGAAATAACTCCCCCCAGTGAAGTTTTTTTTGTGTAAAAACAGCGTGGGGGAGGAGGAGGAGCCCTTCCTTCCCTCATGGCACTGTCCTGAGCTCATTCGCTCTCTCCTTTTTTAGAAAAAGCCATTCCCCATAGCTGCTGGGATTTCAAGGCAAGAGATGAGCAGAGTTGGTTTGCCATTGCCTCCCTCTGCATAGCAACCCTTGTCTCCCATCCAAGTACTAACCATGACTGACCCTGGTTAGCTTCCAAGCTGTGATGAGTTCAGTCTAGGCTGGTCTGTTACAATGCTAATGGTGGCCTAATTACAAACATTAATGGCTGCCAATCTGCTTGGATTGGCAGCCTTTTCACTCATGCACAGTGTTGTGTCTTGGGAACCGCCACTATGCAGTGGCCAGGCGAGCAGAGCTTGATTCCTAAAGAACAATAGAGGCTAGGCTCCTAAAGTCCACTAGGGGAACAAATAGAAACCTTGGCGAGAGATTCAAACTCCCCCAATGGGATCCAGGGGTGTCCCCTTGGATATGTATATAGTTGGCCACTTGGCTGTTTGTTTTTGTCTTTGTAGTGTGAAGTACTGAGTAAACGTGTGTTTCCTATGTCGTTGTCCGAGTCGTGATGTATTGAACTGAGTACTTTACACACAGTATTTAACAGACTAGGGCTGTGCTTGGAGAACTAGTTAAAAAAATTACTCACTGCCATCTTATTTTCCCATTTTCTCACTGAGTTAGAGTTTGCCGACAAGCCAAATCCTCCTACACTAGGAGATCTATAGATGCCAAGAATTATATATGACCAGGGGTCATTTCCTGCAGGAGCGCACAGGAGCGGAGCTCCGGCAGTAAAGAGCCCAGGGGGGTGGGCACATGCAACAAGCCCCACCCCCTGCTCCCAGCAGCCCTCAGTCAGAGCAAGAAGCAGCCAGGTAAGTTGCAGAGCCCCCGCCGGCCCCCCAGTCCAAAAAAGTCCAGTGGCACCTTTAAAACCAAGTTTTATTCAGGTACAAGCTCTCCCTCCTCTTCTAGGGCAGATCTGCACGTTCCCCCCTCCCCCCAATAGCTAGCAATCCAAAACAGTCCAGTGGAGCCTGAGCGGTGGGTGTTGCCTGCTGACACACTTCCAGTGATGTCAGGGGGTTTGGCATATGCAAATAAGTTATGCTAATGAGGGATGCTAATGAGCTCCTGCACCTCTTTTTCTACAAAATGACCCCTGTATATGACCTAGTTTGGAAAAGCAGCTTTGCACCCAGAAATCTTACATATTTATTCACTGATTTACCCCCCTAAGAGACCTAAAATGGATTAGAGCAACAGAAAAAAATACAATTTGAGCTTATTATAATTTAAATGGTCCAGGAAGCTCGATCTTGTCATACCTTGGAAGCGAAGCAAGGTTGGCCATGGTTAGTACTCAGATGGCTGACCACCAAAGAAGTCCAGGGTTGCTACACAGAGGCAGGCAATGGCAAGCCACCCCTGTTCATCTCTTGCCTTAAAAACCATATGGGGCCACCATAAGTTGGCTGCAAGTCTGATGACACTTTACATACACAAATAAAATAAAACAAATAAAACCCAATAATGACTATATTTTAGGCCGGCCCTGTACCTCATAGGCAGCTTGTCCAAGGCTATGATAAGGGCAAGCAGCCCTTTGACTTTTGTCCTTCAGCTCGCACCCAAGGGTTCATGCTTTGGCCATGCTCAGAGTTCATACCTGGACACAGAAAGAGCAAACAAAAGCTCAGCTCAGATGTTTCAGCTGGCAGCCACTTTCACCCCCAGCTTCCCTCCCTGCCCAGAAAGCCTTTGAACATGTCCAAGCCTTTCCTACATGAGGGGCAAAAGGCTGTTAAGGGATTTGCTGTGTCAGCACAATACTTTCTGGCAGCTTTACAGCAGTTGTGTAGCATTGTGAAGCAACAAGATATACACTGCTTCCATGAGTACCCAGCTGAAGTTTTCATTTAAAGAATGGAAAAGGGGATAACACCCCTGGCTAGGGTTGCCAGCTCTGGCTTGGGAAATTCCTAGAGAATTAGGAGTGGAGCCTGGGGAGGGCAGGGTTTGGAGAGGGACCTCAGTGTGTACAGAAAATGTACATACAGTATGCCCCCTAAGGCAGCCATTTTCTCCAGAGGAGCTGAACTATGTAGTGCAGAGATCACTTATAATTCCTGGAGATCTCCAGGCCCCACCTGGAGGTTGGAAACACACCAACAACCATCAGTAAGATACATTTTGTTGTTATTCAGTTGCACTAGTTTAAGCTTTGACCAGGATCTTCCAGATTGTTTTTGTAAGATAGCGCTTCCTTGTCACAAAACTAAGCCCATTCACAACCACAAGCCTTAACTGGCTCTTCCATTGGAGGGAAGCACAGGCTGAAAGAAGGGCCCTTGGAAGATGGTTTGATCCACCCCAGTATGTATGTTTTATGCAGCCAAAGGAAGGGCATAGAGAAACAGCCCATTACGAGACATTTCCTTCAGCCACTTTCGACAATAAGCAGAAGACATCGGACAATCTGGACTGAAGACCTTCTCTTCTCTCTCATAGGCTCCTTCTACCAAGACGCCAAAGACAACCAGAGGGTCTAGCATCCTATCGCTCTTCTCCCTTCCACCACACAAACACAGTTAGCCAGGCCAAGCTGGTCGATGTGGACTCTGCAACAGCCAAGGACTGGCTATATGAACTGTCTTCTAACACGATTCCATTTAAACCATAAGCCATGATTCTCTGACAGCCTAACTGCTGTTTGGACTAATCATGTTCTCCCATTGAGGAGCTCCTAAGGGAGGATCATGTATTGCGGACCCCGCTGAGGGCAATTTGACTTCTTGTGTCACAAGAGGGGTTCCAGCCAAGCTCATTTTTCTTGGCTTCCTACAGAGCAAAATGCCTGTGTTCTTTTTTCAGCAAGCAGATTCAGAATATTTTCCTTCTTCCCCCAGATTTTTTTTTTAAGTTTGGAAGGTGCAATTTCCCCCCACCAGAATTGTGTTGTTAGCTTGTATTATGAAAATGGACATCAGGCTGCAACAGAAATGGGAAAGCCTGGGACCGTAGTCCATTGCAATGTCGATTGTATCTTTTATTCTGCTCTTACTTACATTGGCTTCTACATTTGTCATTGCATTTATCTGCACTGTTTATGATATAATGAAAGATCCTCAACATTGTACTCACCAAGTGGTTTCAGGAGGTGAATGGGCCCAGGTGGGGCTCCTGCCCAGCAAAACTTCTGACCAGCCACTGAAGATCCACTTGGCTATGCAGATTTGACAGCAGCTGCCACCTCAGTGTTTGTTTTATTCCTTCTCACTCCTCTT
The DNA here is from genome assembly GCF_001447785.1 of Gekko japonicus. NCBI lineage: Eukaryota > Metazoa > Chordata > Lepidosauria > Squamata > Gekkonidae > Gekko > Gekko japonicus. Next base: position 26,126 of record NW_015176558.1, on the reverse strand, counting down.
TCCCGTTGTATTTTTTAAAAAATACCCCTCTTCTCTTGCACTCAGGGCCGGATCATCATAGACAAATTTTAGGCACTTGCCTAGAGCGCCCCCTGCTGGTGAGCACCATGCTGGCCTGATGCCGCCTGGCCTGGTCCCTCCCTTGCATCAAAGCCCTGCCTGTGCAGTGCGCTGTGCACGCCACTCCACTCATCGCCCGGCCTGTGCACCTCAGTGCCTGCGCAGTGCAGCCAGTGCTCCTCCTTTGTCATCACTGCTGCCCTGGCCCAGCCGGGCCTGGCAGGGCCCCACCCCACCCCTCCCTCGCTTGCCTCACCAAACAAAAGCCCTGTGGCTGCAAGCAGCTCCACTCGCCCGCTGTTCCTCAGTGTCTGTGTGCGTGTGCTCTGTCATGAAGCTGCCAAGGCCGAGCACGTGCTGCACACACCGCCCGTCAGCCTCCCACTGCCGCTCCACCACGCCTCCTGCCTGCCCAGTTGTGAACTTGGAAGGAGTCTGCGCCCCCAGTGTCTGGAATTAAAGGTTGGTTGGGCACAGCTGTGAGGGAGAGCCTCCCCACCACCCAGATGAAAGGGGCTCCTCTGGGCCACCGGGGTTGGCCTTGCCTCACCCTGCCTGCCCTTTCCCAGGACTGGAGATGACAAGTTTGGCCCGCGCTGATGCGGCCGGCCGAGACTCGAGCAAGCCCTTTCCCTGCTGCCTGGGCCTCCCTCCGGGTGCAGGGGGGTGCCCTGTGGCCTCATGGTGGTGCTGCTCATGGAGGGGGCTGACTGTATCTTCCTAAACAAGTGGGGGAGAAGGAGCAGTCCTCTTACTCTTGTGCACTCTTCCAGTAGAGGGTAACTTTTCCTCACAGTGTAGGATTGGGCCTCATGTACCAAAATTCTAGGCATATACACAAACTTATGAGCACATAATGAATTGCCTGGAGATCAGTTTTAATACCAGGAGATCTCCAACCACCACCTGGAGGTTGGCTACCTCTGTGTGTGTGGATCTGTGTATGTGGATCTGCCTCTTGTGGCAGCCATTTTGTGTATGGCCCCACCTCCTGTGGGGTGTGTGTCCACCACTCTTTGCCAGAATGTCAAAGGAGCCTACAGGCTCAAAAGAGGTTGGGGACCCTGAAATAATGTTTCATAACCTTTCCCTCCATTTTTGCATTGCTTTTTTCACTTTGGTAATCCTAATGCTACCACATTGTTCGTTGGATGCCTTATGCCCTCTGATGACATTCTTTATGTTGTGTGGTCCACCTTGAGTCTCAGTGAGGAAGAAATAAATAAAAATTGAGGCAAGCAAATATTCATGGCACATTTTCTAAAGTGAGCAGCCAAAGATCCACCTTTTCAAAAAATTTAAAGAAGCATTAGAGAACCCAGAGGAGGTGATGGGAAGGGATGCTGCCTCTAGAAGTATTTCAGCAGTGCTGTAAAGCTAGAACATTTAATGGGGTGCGGGCCGCAGGCATTTTTAGAAGGCAGAGGGGTTATTCTGTGAGATTTGATTGTATTTTTCGATCTGAACTGGGAAGCTGCCTTCCACTACAGGAAAGCCAGGGCATACATATTTTAAATAAATAAATAAATAAATAAGTGAGAGACGGAGCTGTCAGCTGTAAAAATACTGCCAAAGTGCTAAATGCATTGGAAAACAGAGCAGAGTCTGTGATTGGCAGTCACATTTCCTGGCCTTCTGGAATTCCTGTAAGGCAGAAAAGCCACCTCCACTGTCACACTCCCTGCACAAAGAAGCATCCCTTCCTCTGAGGGGTCACAGGTGCATAATTAGTTGGTTCTAAACCCAAGTGATTAAGAGCAGGGACATTTATGGTTGTTTAATTGGTTATACCATTTCTCCTCGATTTTAATCTTCCACTAGATGTTGCAGGGAATCAATACCAAGCCCATTCCTGCCGTTCTCAAGATGTCTGTTTACAGCTTAACCTGGCCACTCTTTCAGCTTTGAATGTATTCTTTTGACCATGAAGGGCACAGAAGGTTAAGTGGGGGGGGGGGGATAAAGGATCAGATATGATTTCAGTAGCCATTCCACATTTGTTTGCTAAATAAGAAAAGGAAGACACCCTTTCCTATCAAGCTGCTGTAATTCTGCAAGTACATAGGTAGTGCCGGAAAACGCGTGCGTGCGCGCGGGGGGAGCATGGCTATTTGTGCCGTCGCATTCTGATGCGCTATTATGCGATCAGATGCGACGGTGGCTTCTCCGCAGCACAGAGGACGACGGGGGAGGAAGCCGCGCACCGGCGCAATCACACCGGGAGGCTTCCATAGGCGGCCCGTGGCAAAGCGTTTGCTAGTACATGCGGTGTACTAGTTCTTTACTGCGCGGCTTCGGTGGCTTGCCACAGGGTCACCACGGGAGTGCTACGCCTCCCAGATGTTCCCATGTGATCGTGCCCAGATACTCCGCGGGACTCCCGTGCCTTCAGCGGGGCAAATGCTCCGTGTGACCGGGGCCGTAGTTAGGCATGCAAATAGGTCTGAGATGGGATTGGCAATTGGAGTATTTACTGTCAACAATGCTACAGAAGGAAAATTATTCAACGTGGTACAACATTGTTTCAGACGGGCTATTGTTCAGTGGAAGGCTGAATGCCCTGCATGATGAAAGTCTCATACAACCCTGGGCATTTCCAGTTAGGTTCTTAGACTGGGAAAGACCCTTGCCTACAAGACCCTGGAAGATCATTGTTAGACAGTATAGTTAGTACTGGAAAAGGAGCTAATGGTGGGGAGGCACCAGAGCTCCATATTAGAGCACAGGCTCAAATGTGGACATCTCCAGTTAAAGAACCTGGGGCAGTAGATACTGGGAGAGGCCTTTCTCTGCCTGTGCTTGTCAGAACAGATGACCCAGGCCCATAGCCAGAATTTTTTTTGGGGGGGGGCACCAGAGGGCATGACATCTATGATGGACCCATGCTCCTTTTGTTCTTTGAGGCAGATTTTCCCACCAAAACAATGTACACCCCTCTGACTGAGCAGCCTCTTAGTAGCGTCTTAACTATAAACTTATAACTTTCTTTGTGTTCCACCCAGTGTTAAAGAAGTTGTTTGGTTTTTTCTCAGGCCAGAGATTTTTATTGTAACTCAGCAGGAGCCCTCTTATAAAACCGCTTTGGAAATGGCACTAGACATGAAGTAAAGTTGAAACAAAAAGGTTGATTTTATTGAACAGGCATAGTTGTAACAGGGGATGATGAGTTCTTTAAACCATAGTTTTTAAAAAGAAAATTAGAATATCTTGAGCAGGCAACAGAGTATACCTGAAGCTTGAATTCTAAGAGATTTAGTTCTTTACTGTGAGAGATTTGTTTGTCTTGGAGATTTATCACAGCAACAAAGTGTCTTAATAATGTTTCATAACAATAACTCAGTTTTCTCGAAGTTAGAACTTTCTTCCCTGTATATCAATATTTACCTTTTGGAATTATAACTTTCCCTTTCTGTACTCTTAAGGAGTCTAAGACTGTTTCCCTTCTCAAACCAGAGGTCCCTTCTGCATTGAACCCTCTGAATAACTGGGTAAGGAATATCCTCCTTTCCCTAGGAGTGATAACCCTTTTCTGTTTGGCTAGGTTGGCGGTTTTCCACTAACTATCCAACCTCTTCCAGCAAACCTCAACTCCAGTTCTGGAGACAGTGAATAAACAGAGAATTCAGCTAGTGCTGACACTTAGATGTTAAGTTCTTTGTGAACTCCTTCCCAAATATTTTGGTGTACAATAAAGACTTGGAGTTGTGTCCTTTCACTTCTCATGTCACCCCCCCCTCACTCTCTCTCTCACACACCCATCCTGACTGGCAACTGCCAAATCAAAGTCCAAAGGATGACTGACTGACTGACTCTGTGACAAGACTCACAAGAGTTTATAAAACTGTCCTCAGCTGCTGCTGACCAGTCAGAAAGAAGGGGGTGCAAGCACGCAGTAGCCTGCCCTTCAAAAGGAGGCTGAAGTTGGTTCCTTATTCGCACTTCCTTATTCAATCCTTATTGGTTACTTATTTGTGTAGTCAGAAACACTAGGGAGAGTGAGTTGGAAAGCTCTGAACCCCAAAATAAGGTCTGGACCACCACGTATCATATACCCCCACATTCACAGGACTCTCCCCTTCGAGGGGACACATTCTGTGTGCTGGTCCAAAGCGCGGTTCTGGTGCCAGCTGCTCCAAAGTGCAGTGCCCCCAGGACAGTCACACAGGCAGACACTGGAGCCAGCCTGCACCCCAAAATAATCTTTGGACCACCCCAAATGACACATCCCCACGCTTTGGGGACTGGGCCCTGCAAGGTGACATACAGTGACGACCGGTCCAAACACCGGTTCTGATGCCACCAGCTTCAGTTCGCAGGGCTTCCCCGAGGCCTGTATTTCAAAGGACATTTGAATAAGGAAGTGCCCCCTGCACCCAAAATGAGGTTTGGACCCCCACACCTCATACACCCCTGTCTTCAGCGGACCCTCCCCTTCGAGGGGACACTGTCCTTAGGGTTGCCAAGTCCAACTCAAGAAATATCTGAGGACTTTGGGGGTGGAGCCAGGAGACTTTGGGGGTGGAGCAAGGAGAAATGCCACTTCCAGGTCAATGGTCAAGTGATATCACTTCCCTAGCTCCACCCCTTCTGATTCCACTTCCAGCAGGGGGGCTGCCCTCTGGATGGCCATACGGGCCATCTAGTCCAACCCCCTGCTCAATGCAGGACCATCCAAGAGCATCCCTGACAAGTGTTTGTCCAGCCCACTCTTGGGCCTGTCATTCCAGTTCCAGAACCCTCCTGCTACCCCCAGGGGCTGTCATTCCACTCTGTGGTCTCTCATTCCACTCCCTGAACACTCCTGCCACACCCTGGGGCTGTCATTCCATTCTTGGGCCTGTCGTTCCAGTTCCAGAACACTCCTGCTACCCCCTGGGGCTGTCATTCCACTCCATGATCTCTCATACCAGTCACTGACGTCTCCTGCTACCACGGAGTGGAATGACAGCCCCAGAGTGTAGCAGGAGTGTTCAGGGACGTCACTGTATGTCACCTTGCAGGGCCCAGCACAGAGCACAGGCTCAAATGTGGACATCTCCAGTTAACTGTAGAAACCCCTTCTCCAATGTATGCAGGCCGGGCGATGAGTGGAGTGGCGTGGACGAATAAGTAACGAATAAGGATTGAATAAGGAAGTGCGAATAAGGAACCAACTTCAGCCTCCTCCACTCAAACTGCTTTACAGTGAGGCATTAACCCGCAATCTTCCAGCTCTCTGCTTTTGGTGCCCTAAGCATCCTGGTTTTTGAGGTCAGTTCGTCACAACGTCATTTAATAAAATAATAAAAATAGCTGCTGGTGGGGGATGGGAGAGGAGGGGGAGACCCAGTGGGGGAAGGGGAAGATGGAGGATGTAGGGGGAGACCCAGCAAGAGAGGAAGCAGGAAGAAGACCCAGTGAGGCTGTGCCTCTCAGAGTCTCTCCCCTCCTGCACAGCCTCAGCCCAGGCCCCCCAGGATGGGAGGGAGCCAGCAGGAAGGGAGGGGGAGGTGCAGCAGGGAAAAAGAGACATGGCTGCTCATGTGAACTCAGGAGGGATGGGGAGGGGGGACTGGGAGGGATGGGCAGTGAGGGGGCAGGGCTAATTTGGTGAGCGTATCACCCTCAAATGCCCCCCGTGGCTATGAGCCTGAGATGACCTTGAGTTTGATGGACCAATCAGCAGAAAGCAACCTCATTTTTCATAAAAGGCAGGGCTCTTTTTGTAGAAAAGCCCAGTAGGAACTCATTAGCATAATAGGCCCCACCCAACAGCAGGAACTCATTAGCATATTGGGCCACACCCCTGACAGCACAGCTCATTAGCACATTAGGCCGCACCCACATGTTACCAGAAGTGTGGTTATCCAGCCACACCCACCTTTTGCTTGTTATTCTGTTTACCTTGTTTGTTGTCAAAACCCAGGGCCTTTTTTTGTAGCAGGAACTCCTTTGCATGTTAGGCCACACACCCCTAATGTAGCCAATCCTAGTGAGTTTCTGCTGTTGGGTATGGCCTATTATGCTAATGAGTTCCTGTTGGGCGTGGCCAACTTGGGAGCCAGCCGGAACTCCATTCCTGTGCGTTCCTGCCCAAAAATAGCCCTGATAAAAGGGAAGACCCATGATTCAGTGGTTGGATGCAGAAGGTCCTGAGTTTAATTCTGGGCATCTCCAGTTAAAGGATCTCAGGTAGCAGGTATTGGAAAAGACCTTCTCCTGCCCCATACCACAGAGAGTCATTGCCATTCAGAGTAGGCAATATAGAGGAACATGGACAAATGGGAAGGGCCTGTGGTAGAGCACACTGTCATGGATATAGCCAGAAATATAGGAGGAAGGTTGCTGGACTTGACAAAAAAGTATTACAGAGGATATTTCTGTTCACAGAAACAGGGCAACTCTGCCCTCTCAGCTAGACATGATTGTAAAGACTTTAGAGACCCAGAACAGAATAGCCTTGAAGAGGCACAAGATACAGAGATGTAACAAAATAATATGACATTTGTAAATTAGATACCATCTAACAAATCTCTGTCTTTGGACAGTGCTGGCTCTTTGGCTTGGAAACAGAGATGAGCACTACATCCCTAGAGTCGGATTCGACTGGCTTTCAAGCAAGGAAACCTTTACCTAGGTGCCCAGAGCATCTGGGAATGGCAAGAATGTCCAACTTCACTGAACTTCACAGTTCAAAGATGGAGTTTGTTGGTTGGGGGCCAAAATTCATATTTTTTTTTTATTTTTTTTTTAACTTTACTTTATATCCCGCTCGAACCTCCTTTCTCAGGGGGTCTCTGAGCGGCTTACATATGGTGCTAATCACACAAATTACCCTAACTATGGTCACAGAGTTTATGGGGGTGGGGTTTCCTAACGGCACCCCTGTGGTGGTGGGTTGACATGCTCGCTCTCGGCTTGGCGCTTCGCTTTGTTCCCGGCGGGCTCCATTTCGATCCGGCGGCAGTTCTTTCCTTCGGTCACACGATTCACGCCTTCCTCTGGTTCCAGCAACGTCCTTCCGGCTCTGCTTTACGCCAGCGTCCAACGTCATCATGCGCCCGTCTCGCCGGCAGCCGCTCAGATGTCTCCTCCTTTCTGGCCAGCAGGGATCGCTCCTGCCGCCGCCCCACTGCGCCACGCCACCTCCGGTCTTCGGGCCGATGTTTCGTTGCCGCTGCCGCCGCCGTTGTCCACCACACTAGGCAGGGTGCCTCCCACCCTACTAAGGGTGGGTACCCATTTATCTACTTGCAACTAATTGCTTTCGAACCGCTGGGTGGGCGGGAAACATGTAATGAGAAACGTGTAATCATTATTTTAAAATAGACTTTGTTAAGATAAAAAGCAGTCTTTATATATTTTAAGAAGGCATTTCAAGGATAAATTAACCTTGTATGGTGGTTGAAGTTTGGGGTAGCCAAGAAGGTGCACCCTTATCAAGCGGGACAGTTAGCTGCTATTAGGAGATGATTTTAAAATCCTATGAATATGGGAAGTTGAATTAACTGAGAGTCTCTTCTCAGAAGGGGCTCCTTGCCTGTTACCTGTTTATTTTGGGGGTAAGATACTTTTAGAGAATCAGTTTGGTGTAGTGGTTAAGTGTGCAGACTCTAATCTGGGATAACCGGGTTTGCTCCTCACTCCTCCACTTGCACCTGCTGGATGACCTTGGGCAAGCCATAGTTCTGGCACAGCTGTTCTTGAAAAAGAGCCGTTTCTGTTAGAGCTCTCTCAGCCCCACCTACCTCACAGGGTGTCTGTTGTGGGGGGGGGGAAGGGAAAGGAGTTTGTAAGCCACTCTGAGACTCCTTTGGGTAGTGAAGGGTGGGGTATAAATCCAATCTCTTCTTCTTCTTTTATGGAGTCATATAATTGCTAGGCTTGCCAGATGTGGGTTGGGAAATACTTGGAGATTTTGGGGTTGGAGCTGGGGAGAGTGGGGCTTGGTGAGGGGAGGGATCTGAGCAGGTCATAATACTACAGAGTCCAATCTCCAAAGTAGCCATTTTTTCCAGGGAAATGGATCTTGGTTGTCTAGAGATCAATTGCAATAGAGGGAGATCTCCAGGTGCCACCTGGAGGTTGGTCACCCTAGTATGACATACTTTTCTGTTGATTTAGTCAATATTAAGAATGCAATAGTTATGTTTTAATAAAAGTTTAAAATGGAAACAGTGTTTCTCTGATAGTATTACTTGTATATTATGCCCATAAAGAACCTAAAATGTTGTTGAGCTGTACCGCTTGACAGAAATGAGATGATCTGATATAGGAAAGCTAACTAGATGCCCAGTGCACATCTCTCTCTGAATCAGGCCTGACCAGAGAAGAAGAAGAAGAGATTAGATTTATACCCCACCCTTCACTTGTTATCTCAGATCAGCTTACATTCTCCCTTCCCTTCCTCTCCCCACAACAGACGCCCTGTGAGGTAGGTGGGACTGAGAGTGCTCTTTGAGAACTGCTCTTGAGAACAGCTCTGAAATAACTCGTGACTGATCCAAAGTCACACAAGCAGCTGCATGTGGAGGAGTGGGTAATCAAACCTGGTTATCCCAAATTAGAGTTTGCAATCCTAACTAGGACACTAAACTGGATCTCAAGAGTCACACAGAACATCACGCTTCACATGCAAAGAGTTTCTAGGTTCAGTCCCTACTATCTCCGGTGAAAGGCTCTCAGGTATAGGGAAAATTCTACTCTCATAAAAGCATTTTTGCAGTATTGCATACATTGGGGAAGGGGTTTCTACAGTTAATCAACCGTCGAGCTGTCAAACTATAAACCAAAAAAAGAAAATATTTGCATCCTCATGGGCACACAATGCCCTTTAGAGCATTAAAGAAAAGAGTGCATAAAGCAATTTTTTTAAGGCAAAGAACCAGCTTGTAGCTTTTTTCTCTCCCTTTCTGTCTTCCCCGCCTTGAATTACTTTTCACTTAATTTTTAATTTGCTTACTGTGCGTCAACGGAGAGAGAAATCATCCATCAGTGTGCGAAATTTGCAGCTAGCCTCTCAGCATTATGTGCAGTGGGACGAGGCCACCACATCAGCCATTGTTATCTGCATGACAAGGAGAATTATTAGATCAGTATATCACCCAATTATCAGCAATTGCCCTTAATTTTCTAAGGAAATCTTCCTAAATCTGAAAATAGGGGGAAGGAGAGAAACAGCAAACAAACACAAACAAAAATCCAGTCTGTGGTTGATAATGAACAAGAGATACTGCTGACCTGTGAGCTTTTTCCTCTTTCTTCGGGGTAATTAAAAGGGAATAACTGTATAAATCTTAGTCGTTGCTTCATTTTCTTCTCTCCCCTAGCAAGAAATGAATGGCTTGGCTAGGTTTCCCTTCCCGAAGCTCCAGGACAGATTTAATTTAAATTCTAACATTCATGGTATTCTCCAGCCGAAGTAAATGTGGCTTTAGAAATATGTCTTAGGGGTGGAGGGAAGGACAGTTAAGAATGTTGCCAGGGCTCTTTTTGTAGCAGGAACTCCTTTGCATATTAGGCCACACACCCCTAATGTAGCCAATCCTCCAAGAGCTTACAGAGCTCTTCTTATAGGAGCTGCTGTAAACTCTTGGAGGATTGGCTACATTAGGGGTGTGTCGCTTAATATGCAAATTAGGACATTCCCCCCCAAGTCAGATGGTTATCATGATGCTTGTGGGGAGGACAGGATATCCCTTCTGGGCATAAACGATTTGCCTTTGGAGATCACAGTCCAGCTTCAAGTTTGTCCAGAAGATCATAGTGATGGGGTCTCCACCTGAAACAGCTGACGTTTTTGCAAGAATCTTTTCTGAGCATTCAAAAATGCACAGCATAGGTTCGCAACTGTTTGTATAAGGTGCTTGTAAAATGCCTGCCTGTGTGTGGGCATACTAGGGTTGCTTGCCAGGCTCCAGGAGGTGGGTGGAGATCTCCCAGAATTACAACTGGTTTCTAGGTTACAAAGATCACTTCCCCGGAGAAAATGTCTACTTTGGAAGGTGGGCTCTATGGTGTTATATGCCACTGAGGCCCCTCCCCTCTCCAAACCCCACCTTTCCCAGGCTCCACCCCCAAATATCTAGGAATTTCCCACCCTAGTGCTGGTAGCTCTAGGATATACATACAGATGTCCACCTCTCCTCACTTGTCCTGCCCTCTGCAAAGGTAGAAATCAAAGATGAATGGAAATTTAGATCATCTGAGCTCATAAATTATTTTTTAAATTCTTTCTCAACTTGCCTTCCTGTTGGGGTGTTGATAATGGAAGTTTTGTGGCCTTTCTAATAGAACCAGAGAAAAACTGCAGTTCTCATCAACTCAAACAGCAGGCCCACAGCTATGGTGGGGCTTTTAGGGGCTTCGCACACTTTCCCAATGGCACAGGCCCACAAGAATTTTGCCTGTAAATGCTCCTTTAAACAGGGTGGGGTGCTGTAATTGACTAATTTCTGTACTGAGAAAGAGGGTTGGAGTAGGTGACCTCCAGGATACCTTCTAAATCTGTGTCAAGAAACTGGACTCCTTTAAGAGAGTTTTTCTGCCTAAGGGTTAGCTTTCTTGACTATAGAAGTCATCACCCCCACCTGCCAGCTTGTTATGAGAATTGTTGCTTCGGCTGGCAGAAGTGATTAACTTGCAGCAGCTAAGAACTGTCATCTAAAGTGGTTGACAGCTTGCAATCTAGAGATCTATCCTGGTAACAGTTTCTGTTGGCTAAATGGGTTTTCTTTCTGCACTGAGAACGTCAGCCCCACCAGGAAAAAAAAAATTGCCCCATGAACCACAAAATCCTGGCTATGGGCCTGTTGAACAGCCAAGTTTAGCACAACCCAGAAGCTAAGCAGAGTCAGCCATGGTTAGTACATGGATGGGAGACCGCCAACAAGAATAGGGATTGGTGTGCAGAGGAAGGCAATGGTAAACCACCTCTGCTCATTTCTTGCCTAGACTGCCCTGTAGATGGGGTCACCATGGGTTAGTTGTGACTTGATGGCACATTCTTCTTCTTCTTACTATTATTCATCGGCCCTAGCAATCCAAGAAAGTTTGAGCACGTCCCAGCAGTGGCTAGGTGTTAGCAGCCTATGTGGTTAGAGTATGGCCCTTTTCACATTATCATTCTAAACTGGATAGAATCATAGAGTTGGAAGGGGCCATACAGGCCATGTAGTCCAACCCCCTGCTCAATGTAGGATCAGCCTAGAGCATCCCTGACAAGTGTTTGTCCAGCTGCTTAAAGACTGCTAGTGAGGGGGAGCTCACCACCTCCCTAGGCAGCCAATTCCACTGCTGAACAACTTTTACTGTTAAAAGGTTTTCCTAATATCCAGATGGTACCTTTCTGTCCTTAATTTAAAACCATTATTGTGAGTCCTATCCTCTGCTGCCAACAGGAACAGGATGTTATTCGTTGTTGGCCCGATTTTGAGTAAAGTGATAGAGGGACAGGGGTTTCATACAGGCAATTTCATTCTGTTAATGAGCCGTCACTGAAGTGCTATGGTAATTTCAGATAGTGTTGCTTCCCCCACCGTTTTTCGCTAAGTGACCTTCCTCAGACGTTTTGTGGGGGGCACATTCTAAGTTGAGTGCTATAGTGCTAAACCAATTTAGCACTTCAGTGCTATAGCGGCACCTTTGAGATGCCTTGACAACATTGACTCCATCTCAGTGGTGCCACTATAACACTGGTTTAATGCGATAGTGCTCAACTTAGAATGTTAAAAAAAAAAAAAAGTCCGAGGAAGATCGCATGGTGAAAAAGGACAGGAAAAATGTGGCATTGTAGGAAAAGCTATGGACATTTTAAACAGCACACCATGGTGATTCAGAAGCACAACGAAGGAGGTAGGAAACAGGAGAAAGCAGTTTCCCTCAAAAGCTGCTCAACTGCGCTTTGCTAACCTGATGCAAGTGGGTTTGTATGAACAGGTAAATACATTCTGCTAGCAACTGGTTACTAACACGGGCCTGTCTGAAATGACAGAAAAAATCCATTAACAACCAGTTACTAAAACGGAATGCAAAGGCAGTTTGAAAAGGGCCAATGCCTATGGCATTTCCACAAAAACACTCAAACCAAGTTTCATTCCAGTACTTATTGGTGAGACTCAGCATTTATGATGTTTGGTTCATAAGTGTCCTAACCTTGAATGTTGCTTTCACAGAATTGGGCCTATAGTGTACAAGTGTACTTTTGCCATGCTTTCTGAACCCTTGTCAGTAAGCTTTTTTGATATTTACCAGTAAATCCGAAGACCAACTGAGCTGCCTGTGATAGCTCTTCAAATATGTTTTAGTTTTCATCACCAACATTTAATTCCTCATTTCCTAGAGAAAGACATTTACCTTCAGAGATAAATCTCAAAAACAGACCTTTGTGACTCATTGCCAGCCCTCACCAGTACATCTCAAAAACTACCAAACGTCTTCCATAAATGATCCACATCTATAGTTTACTGGCAACATTTCAGTACAATCCGAAACAGGATGCCGTTGACTTCAATAGAAAGATATAACTCTGCTTAGCATTGCAGTGATCATGATTGATCAGGGCAAACCAGAAAGGGTCCAGAATGGCTAAGAAAAGAATTCATTCTTAGACATTTTATTGCTTGTGTTATGATTTTTTTCTCTGTCCACTTTCTTCACTCCATGCATCACTTGATAGTTTATCATTTTGCTTCCCGGGTTGTTTCTACAAAGGGTGCCAGTTTTTCAGCTGGATTTCCAACTATTTTCAAATGTTTCCTACATATCCGACTGCCCTGCATGCCATCCAGTGCCATTTGCTGTTCTGTGATGACATCAACTTGTTCACAATTGGTATTAGTGGGCCAAGAGGAACATCAATGTTGTAAAATACATCTCATATGAACCTGTACGAAAGGCACGAGCGCACAAAAAGAAATCAATTTCCCCCTGTTATAAAAAACTCTTACCGATGAATGCAGTGAGAATAGGAACTTTTCCTTCGGAAAGCTATGAACCCTGTAAGATGCACATGATTTACTGTCGGAGAAATCTTTCCACATTGTTCAAGGATAAGCTCTGAGGCTTAATCAATTATTATTTGCGAGATGCCTCCAGATCCTCCGAAGCTAAGGATAAGCTAAATATTATCAAAACTGCCACTCCAGCTATAAATACCCAGCACAGCCCATGGGATGTATGTTTCATCCACATAATACAGAGCTGGAACTGTCCAATAAAAGCATGTACTTGCCACCCTCCTGCCTGCAGATGGCGCTGCAGTGTCTTGCAAGCCCTATTTGAAATATCACAGGGTTTCCCTTCAGCTGCACTGAGAAATAAGTATGGCAACAAAAATTAAGGAGTCAGTGGTTTGGCGATCTGTTTGGCACACCATCTGCTATGTATGCACATGGGGAAATCCACACTTTTGGCTACAGATTGCCCAGTGGGTGGTCTTTCTTCCTGTGTGATTTGTGAAAGTTGGAGCATCTAAGGGCTCACATTCTGCACTCAGCTATCATTTCCTGAGCTTAGTAAAAATCTTTAGGAGGAGGAAGGAGGAGAAGGAAGAGAGTTGGTTTTATACCCCAATCTTCACTACCTGAAGGAGTCTCAGAACAGCTTACAAACTCCTTTCCCTTCCTCTCCCCACAACAGACACCCTGTGAGGTAGGTGGGACTGAGAGAGCTCTGACAGAAACTGCTCTTGAGAGAATAGCTCTGACAGAACTGTGACTGACCCAAGGTCACACCAGCTGGCTGCATATGTCTACTTCTCCCAGATTAGAGTCTGCCACTTTTAACCGCTACACCAAGCCGTCCACTTACAGTTTCTTTATAATCTTGTATGACATCATCATCAGAGTTGGTTTTCATTTTATTTGTGCTTTTTGGACAGCAATTCCCTTTTTTTTAAAATGCCAGCTTTGGGTTAGGGTTAGCATCAGATTAGAATCTAGAAGATCCTGGTTGCAATGTCCACTCTGACATGGAAGCCAGTTATACACTCTCAGCCTAACCTGCCTCACAGGGTTGTTGTGAGCATAAAACAGATGAGAGGGGAGCTCTGCACACTAACTCAGCTTAGAGGGAACACTCCTGGTAACTGGAATGTGAATAGCTACATATTTTGTACTTCATCTATTACCAAACAGCTTTCCTTTTTGGCACTCTGGTTCAAGGTCTTCACTGATATGCTTGTTGTTGCTTTTCTCTCAACAAACCAGTTTCTGAAAATAGATAAAATTGTGTTGAACTTCTATCCTTTTTACCTGACATGGGTGGTTTGCTTGCTTTCCCCCACATGTGCCATCAGATAGGCTCACCAGCTCTGAGTTGGCAATACCTTGGAGATTTTGGGGGTGGAGCCTGAGTGGTGGGTTTAGATTCAGAGGAATTAGCTGTGTTAGTCTGTTGCTGCAAAATAGTCCAAGAGTTCAAATAGCACCTTTAAGACTAACAAATAGCACCTTTAAGACTAACCTTTAAGACTAAGACTAACTGAGTGGTGGGTGTGGCCTTATGACACACTTCCGGTGATGGCAGGGGGTGTGGCCTTATGACACACTTCCGGTGATGTCAGGGGGTGTGGCCTTATGACACACTTCTGGTGATGTCAGGGGGTGTGGCATATGCTAGTGAGTTATGCTAATGAGTTCCCCTAGCTCTTTTTCTACGAAACGACCCCTGCTACATAGGAAGGATAAGAATGTATTTAATAATAGATGGTCTAGAGTTTATGCTTGGTTAAAACATAAAGAGGAAAAGTAGACTTCAACATTATATATGTAATAGTATATGATTGTAATTTTTTTAGGGAAAACTTAAATAAAATGTTTAAAAAAGGAGTGTTCTGGAACTGGGATGACAGGCCACGGAGTGGAATGAAAGCCCAAGGGTGGAGAAGGAGAGCTCAGGCACTGGGATGACAGGGCCAACAGTGGAATGACGGCCCCAGGGTAGAGCAGGAGGGTTCAGGGACTGGGATGACAGGCCACGGAGTGGAATGATAGCCCCAGGGTGCAGCAGGAGTGTTCTTGAACTGGGATGACAGGGCCAAGAGTGGAATGACAGCCCCTGAGTGGAGCAGGAGTGTTCTCCACGGAGTGGAATGACAGCCCCAGGGTGCAGCAGGAGTGTTCTGGAACTGGGATGACAGGCCACAGAGTGGAATGACGGCCCCAGGGTGTACCAGGAGTGTTCTAGAACTGGAAGGCCAGGCCACGGAGGGGAATGAAAGCCCCAGGGTGCAGCAGGAGTGTTCAGGAACTGGGATGACAGGGCCAAGAGTGGAATGACAGCCCCTGAGTGGAGCAGGAGTGTTCTGGGACTGGGATGACAGGGCCAACAGTGGAATGACGGCCCCAGGGTAGAGCAGGAGTGTTCAGGGACTGGGATGACAGGCCACGGAGTGGAATAATGGCCCCAGAGTGGAGCAGGAGTGTTCAGGCACTGGGTAGACAGGCCACAGAGTGGAATGAAAGCCCCAGGATGTACCAGGAGTGTTCTGGAACTGGGATGACAGGCCACAGAGTGGAATGACGGCCCCAGGGTGTACCAGGAGTGTTCTAGAACTGGAATGCCAGGCCACGGAGGGGAATGAAAGCCCCAGGGTGCAGCAGGAGTGTTCAGGAACTGGGATGACAGGGAGAAGAGTGGAATGAAAGACCCAGGGTGTACCAGGAGTGTTCAGGAACTGGAATGACAGGGCCACAGAGTGGAATGAAAGACCCAGGGTGTACCAGGAGTCTACTGGAACTGGAATGACAGGACCAAGAGTGGAATGACAGTCTCAGGGTGGAGCAGGAGAGTTCTGGAACTGGGATGACAGGCCACAGAGTGGAATGACGGCCCCAGGGTGTACCAGGACTGTTCTGGAACTGGAATGACAGGCCATGGAGTGGAATGAAAGCCCCAGGGTGGACCAGGAGTGTTCAGGGACTGGGATGAAAGGGCCAAGGATGTGGGGTGCTGAAGATGGGGACAGCCTATGGCATTGGCGGCGAGGGAGCCAGTGGTGGCGAGGGAGGCCATGGCTGCAGCCCCATTGCCTCCTTCCTCTTCCCCCTCCCCTCCTGCTCCCGTGGACGCCAACCCCCTCTCCTCAGAGCTGCCCGCTCAGGTGTGCCACGGTGTCTGCCACCGGGTGGGAGGGGATTCCCTTCCCTGTCAGTGCCGGCTTGCTCGCCCTCCCTGCGGCTCCGGGGAAGCCAAGCAAGCCACTGGGGGGAGAGGCGGTTTACGCCCCCTCCCCTTCCCATGTGAAGCCGGCTTTCTCACCTTCCCTGCGGCCGTGGGGAAGCCGAGCGAGCCCGTGAGGTGACAGCCAGTTTTAGCTGCCTGCCCTGCCCTGTCAGGGCCAGCTGCCTCGCCGTCTGGGGGGGGGGGGACGGCTAGCGCACATTGCATTTGCCGCTGCAACGGGCCTTCCTCCTAGTTTGGTATAAAACAATGCCGTGTGTTTGTAAGAGCACCAGGATTTAAAGGCAGTGAAGACAAGACCAAAATGGTGATTGTAAGGATGGCAACTGTATTGCGGAGAAAAGAGTTAACTCCAGAAATTTTCACTCCAGCTTCAATCAACGTCTTACATCAGATAGTTTCAAGAAGGTCTGCTGTAGAAGAGCTAGATTTGAGTCCAGTAGCAGCTTAGGGACCAATGAGTTTTTCGAGGGATAAAGTTTTGAGAGTCAAAGCTCCACGCTTATACCCTGAAAATCTTCTTGGTCTCTAAGGTGCTACTTGACTCAAATATAGATTTCCCTGCATCAGAGTGGCATAATAATGGGAGGGGGCATGGCTCAGGGGCAGAGTATCTGCTTGGCATGCAGAAGGTTCCTGGCATCTCCAGTGGAAAAGACTACACAGGAGGTGATGTGAAAGACCTCTGCTTGAGATCCCAGAAAGCCACAGCCAGTTTGAATAGACAGTACTGACCTTGATGGACCAGTGATCCGATTCAAATACAAGGCAGCTTCATGTGTTCATGTGTATCCTGAAAAGATGCAACCTTTCTCTTCCAATGCAGCCTAAGTAAGTTTCCACTAACTTTCTCAAGCTGTGACTTCCCCGTCCTGCTCAGGGATCCCCTCCAAGGCTCTCTGTTCAGAAATCATTGAGAACATCCCATCAGTTACTCAGTGCAAAGCTAAGGCGGCAGGTAATCTATGAGTACAGTAAATTGACTTTCACTTTGGTCTCCAGTAGCTCAGAATGAAATGAGAGAAGAAAACAGAGGGCATAGGTCTGATTGAAAACAAATTTTCACCTCTGCTGCCAAGGGGACTGCTTTTCATCAGAGCATCTTTGCCTTGGTGCCATTTTACTTCACTGTGGCGTAAACAATTTGGTTTCTGCTTTTCAGATCTGGTGGCCTGAACTCTGAAAACCAGGTTAGGACAAATTTGCCAGTTTGGTTTGTGGATGGTGTGTCAATTCTCACTGTCTGATTGTTAAGTGTTACATCTCCTCACTCTTTATGAAAGTAATTTCAACAGAGTAATGGACTGTCATTTTGGCAATCTGTCCATCAAAGTCTATCCCAATGAAATGAGACAAGAGAATGGAGAAGGTAGAACTTGAGATCTTTGTCACTGTGAGCCTTACTTCGGCACAAGCCAAGTCCCTGGAAATGGAATAAGATCTTCACAGAATATGTGCATGGGTTTTAAATGCTGCCAAGTTGCTTCTGACTTATAGTGACTCTATGAATTAATGTCCTCCAAAATGTGCTATTCTTAACAGCCTGGTTCAGGTCTTGCAGACTGAGAGCTGCGGCTTCCTTGATTGAGTCAATCCGTCTTATGTTGGGTCTTCCTCTTTTCCTGCTGCCTCCCACTTTTCCTATGGTCCATCCCTATTCACAGTTTGTTGAAAATGGTTTGTTGGTGGAAATGTTCCTTTTGTTGTTCCAGAAGCTCTCTGTCTGCATCTTGCTTTTCCTTAATTTCATTTTAACTAGTAATAGGAACCTGTATATTTTCCTGGTACCTTCAATTCATCCATATATGTTCCTTCACTATGTTACAGACACATACATTCACATTGAAAAACACTGCAAAAAGTGATATTGATATGATCATGTGTGTGTTAAGTGCTGTCAAGTTGCTTCCGATTTATAGCAACCTTATGAATTAATGACCTCCAGAACTGAGGGCCATGGATTCCTTATTGAGTCAATCCATCTTCCTCTTTTCCTGCAGCATTCAGCTTTTCACCTTCAGCTTTTCATAGCATTATTGTCTCTTCTCCAGTGACTCATCTTCTCATGATGTGACCAAAGTACGATAACCTCAGTTTAGTCATTTTAGCTTCTAGGGAAAGTTCAGGCTTGATTTGATCAAAAACCCACTTATTTGTCTTTTGGGTGGTCCATGGTATCCATAAAATTCTCCTCCAAGTAACGACTACTGGGGAATTGCACAACTTTAAGGTTGATGATAAAGTGATTGAAATTGTTCAAGATTTTCCATCTCTTATCTCTATCATCAACCAAAAGGGAGACTGCAACCAGAAAACCAAAGGAGACTGAGGCTGGGAAGGGCAGCCATGAAGGAGCTAGAAAGGATTCTTAAGTGGAAGGACATGTCACTGATATCCAAGATCAAGTTAACTCATGTCACAGTATTCCCATTACTGTGTATGGGTGTGAAAGTTGGACAAGGAAGAAAGCCTACAGGAAAAAAGTTACGTACTAATTTTTGGAACTCACTGCCATAATGAGTAACTCTGCATACGATTGTTCATGATCTTGAGCCAGTCACACATTCTATCCCTGGTCTACCTTATAGGGCTATTGTGATGACAAAAGATGGACTGTTTATGCCACCCAGAGCTGTTTGGAGGAAAGACAGCATAAAATCAAATAAAGATTAATTAGTTAGATGGGAGACAAATCTCTTCTTGTCTTTCCCATGTTGCCTAAGAAGCACCACAGAAATCACATGTGAAACTGGAGAACAACCACTGAATTAAAAATTTATCTGTCCAGCAATTAAAGAAACTTCAATTAGAAATAATTTGCCTACAGGAAACTCACATAAAACAAACGGACATTAAGTACTTAGAAAATAAGAAATTAGGGAAATTAGGGAAACTATTTACGGCTTCGGATACCCCAAAAAAAGGGGAGTAGCAACATATGTTAAGGAGCACTTAAATCCGGAAATGGTGTACGCATCAGATGATGGAAGAATACTGATAGTAAAAGTCATAAGACAGCAGAAAGCACTATTCATAATAAATATATATGCGCCAAATCAGAGACAAGAGCAATTCTTCAGGAATTTAAGAGAGCTATTAACAACACAGGCTACATCAGAAATTTGTTTAATAGGAGACTTCAATGCGGTGGTGGATGGAAGTAATGATAGGAAAACTCAAGCGAAGGGAAGAAAGTCAGGAAACAAACTACCAATGGAATTTTTTGAAATAATAGAAGAACAGAGTATAATAGACGCATGGAGAGTACAAAATCCTGAAAAAAAGGGATTTACATTCTATTCAGCAAGGCACTGTTCATGGTCGAGAATAGACATGGCGTGGCTGTCAACCATATTAGTTCCGGAAGTACTGGATACAGAAATACTGCCCAATGTTGGTAAGCCTAAAAGACAGGCAACGGAATACCAGATGGAGAATGAACAAAAACCTAACAAAAGATAAAGAATTTGATAAGATAATGAAAGAAGAAATAACAAACTTCTTCAAACAAAATATACAGGCAGAAACACCAATAGAGATAGTTTGGGACACCTTTAAGGCATTCTTAAGAGGATGTTTTATCAATCAAGAAGCATGGAAAAGGAAACAAAGAAGAACAGAATATGAAAAAATCACAAAACAGGTGCGAGAAGTAGAAAAAGAGTTGCAGAGCAAGGTGACAGGAAATGAATCAAGACAAATAAGGCTGAAACTATTACATCATCAAATGAATCTCCTGCTAACCAGAGAAATTTCTAAGAATTTAGAATATACCAAACACTATTACTTTGAGAATGCTAACAAACCGACAAGGTGGTTAGCGTATAAACTAAAGAAACAAGAAGAAAGAAATATTATTAAAGCACTTAAAAATAAGGAAGGAGAAGAAAAATATAAGATAGAAGAAATAAAAAGATAATAGAAAAATTTTATACTTCACTATATAAACAGGAAGAACAAGATAAGGAAACTATATGGAAATACATAGAAGAGACAAATAGAAAGGAATTCAATGATGAACAAGTTAAGATGTTAAATGAGCCCATTACAATATGTGAAATATCGGAGGCAATAAGGAAACAGAAAAAGAATAAAGCACCAGGACCAGATGGTATCCCAATAGAAATATACCAAAAATATGAAGATCAAATTGCACTGACATTAAAAGAAGTATTTCAAAATGTATACAAATCAGGGAAAATTCCAGAAACATGGAAACATGGAATCAGGCCATAAGTCGGATACGGAAGAGAGAGATATCAGAAATTATAGACCGATCTCTCTTTTGAATTCAGACTATAAGATATTTGCGTCAATACTAGCAGCAAGATTGAATTTTTTTAAATACAAGTTCTGCATCAGGATCAAGCGGGGTTTCTGCCAAAAAGATATATGAAGAACAACATAAGGACAATAATAAATGTTTTAGAATATTATGAAGTAAATTCGGATAAAGAGGTGGCCTTGATATTCCTAGATGCAGAAAAGGCTTTTGACAATGTACACTGGGAATTTATGTTCCGGAAGCTGGAGGTATGGAACTGTGGAACGAATTTTTTAACAATGATAAAAGCTATTTATAAAAACCAAATAGCAAAAATATAAATAAACAAAGATATGATGCAAGATATAAAAATACAGAAGGGGACTAGGCAAGGTTGCCCCCTATCGCCATTGCTGTTCATTTTTATATTAGAGACATTATTGGAGCAAGTACGACAGAATAAACAAATTAAGGGACTCAAAGTAAGAGGAGAAGAGTTCAAGTTACAAGCATACGCAGACGACGTGGTATTCATATTAGAAGATCCAACTACCTCAATAGTAAAACTAACCCAAACAATACAGGAATACGGTCAAGCAGCAGGATTAAAAATTAATCTTAAGAAAACAAAGATAATACTCAAAAACTGTGCAGAAAAGCAGAAAAACGAATTACAAGAACTGGCAAAGATGGAAATAGTTTAAAAAGTTAAATCTAGGAGTTACAATCTCAAACCGAAACATTTAGAAGATAATTACAACAAACTACTGAAGGAAATCAAAAGAGACTTGGAGAAATGGAAAGATTTGAAGATTTCACTGATGGGAAGAATAGCGGTCATTAAAATGAATGTTCTACCCAGGTTCCTATTTTTGGCACAAAATCTACCAGTGTTAAGAAAAGCAAGATATTGTAATGAATGGGAAGCAGTCTGCAATAGGTTTATATGGAACAACAAAAAACCAAGAATTAATCGAAAATATATGCAGGACAAAAAGGAAAGGGGTGGGTTTGGAGTGCCAAATTGGAAATTGTATTATAAAGCGGCGGCATTAACCTGGATAAGGGATTGGGTGACATTAGACAACAGCAGGCTATTAAAACTGGAGGGGATCAATTTAGAAATGGGATGGCATAAATACATATGGCATCAGGAAGGGAAAATGCCAAGAAACTTTACGCAGCATGCTATAGTTGTTGTTGTTCAGTCGCACAGTCGAGTCCGACTCTTCGCGACCCCATGGACGAGCTCTCTCCAGGCCTTCCGCTCTTCTGCCGTCCTCTGAAGTTGGCTCAACTTCATGTTCGTTGCATCGATGACACTGTCTAACCATCTCATCCTTTGCCGTCCCCGTCTTCTTTGACCTTCAATCTTTCCAAGCATCAGGGTCTTCTCCAGTGAGTGCTCCCTTCTCATTTGGTGGCCAAAGTATTTGAGCTTTAGTTTCATTATCTGGCCTGCTATAAGAGGAGCCCTAATGGATGTTTGGAAAGAGATAAAAGTAAGATACTATTTAAGAACACCTAAATGGGTGGCACCCATAGAGGCTATAACAATGTCAACCTTGATGGAGGAAAAGAGGAAGATGACATACGAAGACCTGTTAGATGGAAACAATAATATAAAGACGGACAAACAGCTAGAAAAACTAAAGATAAAATTGTCTTGGTGGGACAGAACAAACAAATGCAAGACTCAATATAGATTAAAAAAAGAGGTTTCTACGAAGAAAAAACGAGCTGGATAAGATCTGGCTCTCCTCCAATGACAAAATGATGCAAAAACTATATAAAGCGTTAATGGAGGAATTTCTAATGGGGAAAACGATAAAAAACACAATGCTGAGATGGTCTAGAGATCTAGGGAACATAATAGAACCAGAGCAATGGGCTAAAGTATGGCAGGCAATAAAGTTAACACGTGCCACACCATTTAAAGATAATATCTACAAAATGTTCTATAGATGGCATTGGACGCCAGAGAAAATAGCGAAATGTTACACTAACGCAAGTAGAAACTGTTGGAAATGCAAAAATAATGTGGGCACTTACATGCATATGTGGTGGAGGTGTGATAAAGTGCAACAATATTGGAAGAGAGTGTATAAGATGATTGATAAAATTATAGGAATACAGATTCCAGTTAAACCAGAAATAGCATTATTGAATATATTTCCAGATGGAGTTAGCAAGGATGACAAATATGTAATGCTATATTGCTTCACGGCTGCGAGAATATTACTTGCAAAAATGTGGAAGGAGGAGAAAGTACCCTCTACTAATGTGATGTCTCTACTAAGTAAGCTCAAAAATCATGGGATAAAAGGACAAGTCCTTTTATTAATCAAAAACTGGCTAATTAATAGAAAACAGAGAGTGAGTGTAAATGAGCAATTTTCTCAGTGGAGGGTGGTAAGCAGTGGGGTACCGCAGGGATCGGTACTTGGTCCACTGCTTTTTAACTTGTTCATTAATGATTTGGAGTTGGGAGTAAGCAGTGAAGTGGCTAAATTTGCGGATGATACGAAGTTGTTCAGAGTGGTGAAAACCAGTGAGGACTGTGAGGCACTCCAAAGGGATCTGTCAAGGATGGGCAAGTGGGCGTCAACATGGCAAATGGGGTTCAATGTGGCCAAGTGCAAGGTGATGCACATTGGAGCCAAAAATCCTAACTATAAATACACATTGAGGGGATCTGAACTGGCAGAGACTGATCAAGAGAGAGATCTTGGAGTTGTAGTAGATAACTCACTGAAAATGTCGAGACAGTGTGTGACTGCAATAAAAAAGGCCAATGCTATGCTGGGGTTTATTAGGAAGGGTATTGAAAACAGATCAGCCAATATCATAATGCCCCTATATAAATCAATGGGGCGACCTCATTTGGAATACTGTGTGTAGTTCTGGTCACCACACCTTAAAAAGGATATTATAGCTTTGGGAAAAGTGCAGAAAAGGGCAACTCGAATGATAAAAGGGTTGGAACACTTTCCCTATGAGGAAAGGTTACAGCACTTAGGGCTCTTTAGCTTGGAGAAA
>NW_015176558.1:0-2577 GCF_001447785.1 Gekko japonicus | reverse complement strand
ATAAGAACTCGTGGGCATTCAATGAAATTGCTGAGCAGTTGGGTTAGAACAGATAAAAGGAAGTACTTCTTCACCCAAAGAGTGATTAAGACATGGAATTCACTGCCACAGGAAGTGGTGGCGGCTACAAGCATGGACGGCTTCAAAAGGGAATTAGATAAGCATATGGAGCAGAGGTCCATCAGTGGCTATTAGCCACAAAGTATAGATAGGGGCTCTGGGTCAAGTGATGCTCTGTCTTCTTGGTGCTTGGTGGGGGGTCAACAGTGGGAGGGCTTCTAATGTCCTGGCCCCAGTGGTGGACCTCCTGATGGCACCTGGTATTTCTGGCCACTGTGTGATACAGAGTGTTGGACTGGATGGGCCTTTGGCCTGATCCAACATCTTATGTTCTTAAGAAGTAAGATGAGTACACACAAAAAAAGCTCTGATATTACTTAGTAGCCCTTGAATTGTAATTGGGCCTGCCAATTATGAGCACCATCTTCAAATCTTAAAAAACATATATGTTATTAAGAGTTCTAAACTGGCTTATATCTGTATGTGTGTTTTTGCACTGCCACTTGGGATTTGTAGTATTATGTGGGTGGGGAAGGCTGCAGGTACTTTGGCAACAGTATTCCTTCCACTCCCTTTCAGGAAGGTGAGGACAGTCTCCTTTAATAGAGACCCAATAAAGGATGAAGCCAGATGGAAAATTCTGAAAGGTCACATGCCTTTACATGGTGCCTGAGGGTATGCATGACTCTAGCCATTGTGTTGTTTTGTAATTTACATTCCCTTAGTGCAGAGAGCTCAAGCTCCTATCAGCAATAAGGATTTGTGGAGCAGGATGATTTCATGAAATGGTAAACTAGGGAGATAAAGTAACCAGGTCTGAGCATGTACCAATAGTATCTGCCAGCCAACTGCCATGTGTGATTAATATTGATCACACAGTGGCAAAAAGAGCACCTAAAGGTGAAATACATCTCATTTTTATTTGCAAACCAGTCCATAATTTGAAAGCACAACAAGAAAAATGGGAGTTCTAAGCAAGATAAATTTGTATTGCCTTCATGTTACCTTCTTCAAAACTGTGGCCTTTCTCATGTCATTACAGGTGATTAGGCATCAGATGAAGACAGCAATGACCTTTCTGTATGGATAAGCTATGTATTAGAGCTCATGGTGGACCCTCATCACCTATCCCCATCTAGTCTTGACAAGGTATAGGATCGTGACTAAATTTTGTGCATATCCTGACCAGTGTTCCCTCTAAGCTGAGTTAGGGTGAACTCAACACTTTTTTGTCTTAGCTCACGAAGGAGGGCTCCAGAGCAAACTAATTTATGCAGTAGACAAATCACTTGCTCACAACTTTAATGCTAGTCGCTTTAAAGGGAACCCTTTAAATGATTTTTTTTCAGGTGGGGGCTGCCCATGCCTGAACTCCAAGCAGTGAAATCACCTCTTGGAGTTCTGAGAAGGTGTGCAGCTGCCCCTCTCCCGCCTGCCAATCAGCTGGAGGGCCTTTTTAATGTCACAGGAGGGGAGGGAGGGGGAGAAGGGCAGCCGCTGTTGTGAGGCATGACTCACATCTGACGGGGCAGAGACCCGAAATGCCCCACTGTAGCTAAAGGCCTGCCAACCCCACCTTCAGAGTTTTACTAGCCACTAACACCTTTGAACGGAGTGATGGAAGTGTACTTCCTCTGCATCTAAGGGACACATCTACCAAGCCCATACGTGCTAATTGTTCCTAGGGATGCTCAAGCACTCGCCAGTTTGGCTCATCATGCCAGATTTGCAAACAAGAAGCCAATTTTTCAATAACCTGTTGGTCAGCCTCTTGGTGGCTGGATTTTTTTGGCAAGTTGCATATACATGCATTTTTTTGGCAAGTTGCTTATACATGAATACTTGTCAGCAAGCTGCCCATATGTCTTTTCCATGTATATGAGATGTGTTTCACCCCCACACACACTATCTTCCCTTCCCTTAACTGGCTTACACTCTGGTGCGCATGTCCCCCTCACCCTACAGCGCTCCTAGTCAACTGCATTCCTTTCCATGTACGCTAGCGTTGCTTTGAAGGAACCTTATCAGCCAAAGCTACAGGTGGTGTGCTTTTGGAGGCTTTTTGCTTAGTCTATAATGAACAGTAGTGTGAGAACAGAAGAATTGTTTAATTAGCTACAGCCGTTGCTTTCTCAAGGTTTGAGCTCGAGATGAGCCTCAAGGCGGGCGCGGGAATCATATCTATTGGCCCATGTTATTTTGAACTTGCTTTATTATCCCAGTCTCAAGCCCTTTGTGTTATTCTGAACAGAAAAGTTGTTCTAAGTACTTCATGGCCTCAATAAAATAAAACCTTCCTGCAAGAGTGTATTTCATTGTTCGCTGTGAGTCTGACAATACTGTATAATGCAAAGGACTCTGCCCTTCTGCATTCCCACATAGCCTGATGGAATTCTACCCCTCTCCTTTCCTTGCTGTGCTGCAGCTCCTGTTTCAACAATGAAATCAGTCACAGATCAACACAGTGGTTTTTTAAAAATTAATTTTACCGTTTTGTTGTTGTTCAGTCGCACAGTC
>NW_015176557.1:129672-136759 GCF_001447785.1 Gekko japonicus | reverse complement strand
CAAGACACACAGGAGACTGAGGGAGGATTTTAAAAAATCCTGCCGTAGGTCCAAAACAGCTGTAAAGAGGCTTATTATTGTTTATGATTTTTTAAAAAAATATACCCTGCTGGGCAAGGGATGCTCTGTATTCTTGGTGCTTGGGGGGGGGCAACAGTGGGAGGGCTTTTGGTGTCCTAGCCTCATTGCTGGACCTCCTGATGGCCCCTGGTATTTTTGGCCACCATGTGACAGAGTGTTGGACTAGATGGGCCACTGGCCTGATCCAACATTGGCTTCTGTGTTCTTACATTCTTATGTGATTCAACTCTTGATAATATTTGTCCAGTTTGTACACAGCCAGTTTGTACACAGCCAGCTTAGGAGCGCGGACTCGAATCTGGGAGAACCGGGGTTTATTCCCCACTCCTCCACATGCAGATGCTGGTGTGACCTTGAGTCAGTCACAAATTCTCTCAGAGCTCAAGGGCAGTTCTCAAAAGAGCTCTCTCAGCCCCACCTAACTCACAGGGTGTCTGCTGTGGGGAGGGGAAGGGAAAGGAGATTGTAAGTGGCTCTGAGACTCCGGGTAGTGAAGGATGAGGTATAAATCCGATGTCTTCTTCTTCCCTAGTGCAGGCCAAAGTTGTTGTTGTTGTTGTTGTTGTTAATACTACTACTACTACTACTACTACTACTACTACTACTACCACTACCACTACCACTACCACTACTACTACTACTACTACTACTACTACTACTAATAATAATAATAATAATAATAAATCTTCATTTATACCCCATGTTTCTCCTCAGTGGGGACCCAGAGTGGCCTGCAGTAGTCACCTTCTTCCATTGATCCTCATAGCTACCCTAGAAGGTAGGTTAGGCTGAGAGTGTGTGACTGGCCAAAGGTCACCCAGTGAGCTTCATGGTTAAGAGGGGATTTGCACCTTGGTTTCCCATCTCCTAGACCGACACAGTAACCACTACATCACATTGACTCTCAAAGCAGCTTATTTCATCATTTCTCTCCTATTTTTTCCCCTCACAACAACAGCCCTGTGAAATAAGTTAGGCTGAGAGTGTGTGACAGGCCCTAGGTCACCTGGCAAGATTCTATGGCAGAGCAGGCGTTTCAAACCCTGGTGTCCCCAGGTCCTAGAATTTTCCAGAATTGCCATTGAGCTCCAGATTACAAAGATTAGTTCCTGTGGAGAACATGGCTGCTTGGGAGGGTGGAGTTTATGGAATTATACCTTGCTGAGATCCTTCCCCTCCCTAAGCCTTCCCTCCCAGGCTCCACCCCCAAATCCCCAGGAATTTCTGAACCCAGAGTTGGCAACCATAAGGGGATCTGATCTCTTTAGTCTGGTGGGCAGTTGAAACTCCAGGAGACCTCCAACCCCCATCCTAAGACTGGCAGTCCTTGTGACACAGTTGTAAACACTGTAAATTCAGGCGATCTTTCCCCAATAAAACAAATCAGGAATGTTGCATGGATTGCCTCCGCACATGGATGAGTCACATTTTGCGTTAACTGCATAGTGAGCATGCATAGTTTGCACATTCTTCTCCACCACCACGCTTATGGAGAGTCACTTAGGCAACTGTATGAACGGAACCATTTACATCTTTTTTTAAAATATAAAGTGCTGTGGCATGTAATCGGCACTACTGGAATTGTTTTTGTGTGAAGGTTATTTTACGGAATAACTTTGTTTCGGAGCACTAAAATGAAATAAAACGGAATGAGCCTGGGGATATCGGCACTAAGACAGTCTAGTCCTTGTCTAGCTTTTATGCTCTGGAAGAACCTGGGCGAACTCAACAGGGTCACCAAACCCTCCAGGCATTCCACCATTTTTAGATAGCTCAAAAACAAAATGAAATCTGCCCTTTAGTCAAAAGATACAGGAAACTTTCACTCACTTTAATCTTGTAAGAGCTCTTTTGCTTCCAAAAGCACAAGGAAGGGGGAAAGGGTATAATATCATTATTTGAGAAGATTTTGCACAGACGCTTCTATTACCATTGTCAGTTCTCGCCTGCTATTGTTCTTTTTCACTTTAAACTATCTGTTTAGGTAAAGTAGAGATTTTTAAAAAAGAAAGAGCTACTAATTATATAAGCTGCTAAAATGTTTCCTATTAATTTCACATCGTTTAGGGTAAAGGTGCTTTGCAATGTCACCGAAGAATGTTGGTGGTATTAAGGAAAAGAACAGGACCAAAACGATTTGATGTCACTTAAAATGATATAAGGAATGTCTCCCTTAAGGAGACATGTAAGAAGCCTGAAACTGGGACTGACACTAAAGGCATATATGAGAGAGAGAGGAGGAGGAGGAGGAGATTGGATTTATACCCTGCCCTTCACTACCTGACAGAGTCTCAGAGCAGCTTGCAATCTCCTTTCCCATCCCCTCCCCACAACAGACACCCTGTGACTAGGCAGGGCTGAGAGAGCTCTTGAGAGAACTGCTCTTGAGAGAACAGCTCTGAGAGAACTTGTGACTGACCCAAGGTCATGTCAGCAGCTGCATGTGGAGGACTGGGGAATCAAACCTGGTTCTCCCAGATTAGAGTCCGTGCTCCCAACCACTACACCAAACTGACTCTCAGACTACAGTGTCAGACTAGGATCTGGGACAAAGTTTGAGTCCAGTGGCACCTTTATGACCAACAAAGTTTAATTCTGGGTATAAGCTTTTGGGTACATGCCACTGGACTCAAACTTTGTTCTGTTGCTTCAGACCCACATGGCTACCCACCTGAGACTGGGATCTAGGAGATCTGGGTTTGAATCCCTTCTCTACCATGGAAGACCACTGGCCCTAGTCCTTGGGCCAGTCACTCTCAGCCTAGCACACTGCATGTGGTTTGTGAGGATAAAATGGAGGAAGGGAAACTGCTCTTAGTTACCATATAAATAAGTACAGTATATATACATATCATGAACTTAGAGGCCAACAAGATTTTGTGTGTATAAATTTTCTGGAGTCAAAGCTCCTTTCACGACATCCCAGTAGATGTAGCCACCTAGGCCTTGCTGAGACCTCTTGGCACTGTCAAGCACCTACAACCAAACTGGTCCACATGCTCTAGCGGTGCCCCAGAATTGCACATTTTTTTGCAAGATGTTACCTCTCTGATCAATCCGAGATCATTGATCGAGTTGTGCCTCACAGCTAATAATCTAATCCTAGGCTATACACCATTTCTACAGGCACTTCCCAAGCATCAAGTGCATGGATTCAAAGGGCAGTCTTGGTTACTGTTATCATGCAGCACTGGAAATCTCATATTCTACCCCCTGTGGATGGCTGAGTCAATGACATGTTAGATTTCAGTATAAGGGAAAGAATCACATACAACAGACGACTACCTCCTGAGACCTTCACTTCCTTTGGAGAAGATGCCTTGTTTCTCTTTGAGCAGTGCTGCCTCACCTTCTGCCCTCCTTCATTATCTGGATTCATGTTACAATCCCTCACCTTCCCCATCCCCTTCTGTTCCACAGAAAAGAAAGATTTCCAAAGCTTTCTAGTAGGCTCGGAAAACTCCTCCTCCCTCTCAGCCTAGCACACTGCATGTGGTTTGTGAGGATAAAATGGAGGAAGGGAAACTGCTCTTAGTTACCATATAAATAAGTACAGTATATATACATATCATGAACTTAGAGGCCAACAAGATTTTGTGTGTATAAATTTTCTGGAGTCAATGCTCCTTTCATGACATCCCAGTAGATGTAGCCACCTAGGCCTTGCTGAGACCTCTTGGCACTGTCAAGCACCTACAACCAAACTGGTCCACATGCTCTAGTGGTGCCCCAGAATTGCACATTTTTTGGCAAGATGTTACCTCTCTGATCGAGTTGTGCCTCACAGCTAATAATCTAATCCTAGGCTATACACCATTTCTACAGGCACTTCCCAAGCATCAAGTGCATGGATTCAAAGGGCAGTCTTGGTTACTATTATCATGCAGCACTGGAAATCTTATATTCTGCCCTCTGTGGATGGCTGAGTCAATGACATGTTAGATTTCAGTATAAGGGAAAGAATCACATACAACAGACGACTACCTCCCGAGACCTTCACTTCCTTTGGAGAAGATGCCTTGTTTCTCTTTGAGCAGTGCTGCCTCACCTTCTGCCCTCCTTCATTATCTGGATTCATGTTACAATCTCTCACCTTCCCCATCCCTGACTTTTCCACAGAAAAGATTTCCAAAGCTTTCTAGTAGGCTCGGAGCACTCCTCCTCCCTCTGGCACTTTCCCACCAAAATGATCACATGACCAGGAGGAGGGGGGACTATGCCCTCAGTCCTCTCCATGCTACCATCAGAGACCCCAAGAAACTAAGGTTCCAGAGAGTTCACAGCGGGGCAGGAGGGAGGGATGTGTGCCTGCACAGAAGACCACTCTATGAATAACAGTCACAGGTAAGTGCAACCCTGTTTTCATCATGGCTTCTGTGCAGTCCCACACTGGGAGATTAAGCAAGCTCACTGAGTGAAAGAAGTGGGTGTGAAGACCTGAAAAGAAGAGATCATGGTGGACAGCCTTACCAACAGTTATTTAGCATCCCATATTGACCTTCACCCAAAGCTGTTTTATAAAGGAGCTGGGAGCTCTCTACAAGTCTCCCCCTTTTTGCTTTCTACTCTTAGCTGCCTATGTTTGTAGAGCTCTTATTTTCTTCTTTTGTTGATGCACTATGTTGAGGGAAAGGGTGGGGTGATAGGTGATAGGGTACATGGAGTTGGCTGTTGTATTTAATTTCTTATGTTAAAAAGTAATTTAAAAATCTTAATGTGGAAAAAAAGACCTCTACATTAGATGTTTTATTTTAATTTCTTCAAAAATTAATTACCCCAAAATATAACAAAGTATACTAACAATGGTGGTAAGCCTACACATAGGTTTGTGTAAAAGGTTTCCAAACACCTATGCCTCAGATTTTCTTGGACTACCTCTTAGTTTTAGAGTCTCTTTAAAAGTAGCCATCTGCTGAAGAGGAGCTGCTAGAATGAATCTACCTGTTCCAAACAGCACGTCTTGATTAAGGCTGTACAGACATTATGATCACACATATTGGGAGGCTACTGGTGCCAGCCATGGAGAGATCCTCCCAATACACGTGGTCACCATTTTGTCTGAAAAAGAAAATGAACAGATTTTCACCTTTGGTACAAGTTTACCAGGACCCTGAAAAAACCAGGGTTCGGTGCAGCAAAATCTCTGTATTCCCCCTTTTAGACAATATGGCAATGGCATATATCAGAAGGAACACAGGTAATGCATGCTTCAATACTCGCAGTTGGCAAGCTCCCAGTAAATGTCATAATGTCTGAAAAGTCCTATTAGCACCAAAAGACTTGGGC
Source organism: Gekko japonicus (assembly GCF_001447785.1). NCBI lineage: Eukaryota > Metazoa > Chordata > Lepidosauria > Squamata > Gekkonidae > Gekko > Gekko japonicus. The sequence continues at coordinate 131,392 of NW_015176557.1, read as the reverse complement.
CATATGGAAAGAGAACATGTTGCAGTTCTGTCCAAGCCATCATTTACCTAATTTCTAGGAAGGATTATGCTGGAATAAGAAACAGTATCTTTTGGGCCTTCCTGGCCCAATTGAAGAGGGGCCAGGGCTCATGCAGAAAGTCACAGCTTCAATCCCTGGCACCTCCAATTAAAAGGATCAGGAAGTAGGTCACATGAAAGATCTCCACTAGGGGTAGGCACCAACCAGCTCATGAACTAAAGTTCATGATGAATTTTGGCCAGTTAGTGAAGTTCATGGCAGGGTGAACAGCTCAAACTTGCCACAAACTTTCAAGCTGTTTGTGGAGGTCAATGCTTGTTCATGAATGGATACATTTCCAGACAGACTGTTTCTACTCAACCTAAATGTTTACCAAACTTCAAAGCAATTGTGTGTGTGTTTAGCCTGAACTGGCTGGTTTCAAAGAGGCTGAGCAGCTGGATCTCATTATGGATGAGAGTGTGCAGCCAGTGACTGACAGCAGGGCTTCGGATGCTACAGTCACACAAGCATCTGATGGGCTGTCGTCAGGGGAAAGCACCCCAACAGCTCAAGTCACTGATCCAGGTTTGGACCAATTTCCACAAGCCACGTCGTCCCTATTGTCCCCAGAGCTACTGGAGCACAGGCAAATGAGAGCACGGCAAGAGCTCCTCGAGAGGAGGCAGAGCATATGCCTGGCCACCCAGAGACATCTGTCACTAACAAGCCAAGGTAATGGCCCAAGCATTAGCCCAATGCAGCACAGCTGTGCACCTGGCATGAATGTGGGAGCAGGTGACACGTTAAGGGCGTAAGCAACAAGTCATTCTGCTGCTGATTCTACAACCCGTACATTGAACCCTGCCTCCCTCATGTGACTCTGGACTGGCTCCTGACCTCATCTTTTACCTCTGGTCTCTCATCCCTCATCTCTGTGACCCTTGTTCGTGAGTCTCTTGAATGACACCTTGGTGCAACTTTCTCGGCTCTTGACTCTGACATTGAACTCTCAAGTCAGTTTCTTGTCCCAACCTGCAAAGCACATGCTCTGGCTCCAGCCCCCATGACAGTTTGCTTCCACCCCAACTTCCACAGTATGGAGGGGGTTAGGGGAGCATTGCAGCAGTGCAAGACCAAATGCAGCAACTTGCGCAAGTTCTGGTGGTAATGCAGCAGCAGCAGCAGCAAGCAGCTACTATCCAGGCTTTGCCCCCTAAATGCCCTATCAATCCTCCAGACAGATTTGACGGAAATGTGGAGGAGTTCTTTGCATTTTTGGCACACTGCTGACTTAACATTGAGCTCCAAGCCCGGGACTTCCCTACCAACAAGGTGAAGGTGTGTTTCTTGATCAGTTTGTTAAAGGGGCAGGCGGCCTAGTAGGCCATGCCCCTGCTACTCTCCCAGTCACCCTTGTTAGATGATTACCAGGGCTTTGTGACACATCTCTCCAATGCTCTTGCCAATCCCCAGAAGGCAGACAATGCCAACAGTTGAATTCAGGCTCTGAAACAGGGGAAAACCCCAATGGCCCAGTACACTACCAAGTTCCAGCTGCTGTCCCAGGACCTGGGTTGGAATGAGGTGGTGCTCATCGATCAATACTTGGAGGGGTTATCAGATGAGGTCCTAGATGAGGTCACTTGATTTGAGTGCCCTACTGCTTTGCAAGCCCTAATACTTCTTTGCCTATGAATCAACAGGCATTTAGAAAGCT
>NW_015176557.1:125058-129506 GCF_001447785.1 Gekko japonicus | reverse complement strand
AGCAGGTGAAGAGGGGGAGCTTATGCAATTAGGGGCAGCATGTCCTCGCTTGACCTCTGAAGAGAAGACCCTGTGCTGCTCTCACAACTTGTGCCTTTATTGTGGAGGAGCTGGGCACTATGCAAGTGAGTGCCTAGCCAAGAAGAAATCAGCCATGCTGCTGATAAAAGATTGGACAGGCCAGATGGCTTGGGGCAGCTTGGCAGTTCTACTGGAAACCCCGGTGAGATCACTGGCCCATTCCTAGTTCTGGTAAAACTGTGCCTTCCCAACTCTCACTGGCTGCTGGCTAAGCAATGGTGGGTTCAAGGGCTTCCCACTGCTTTATGGATGTGAAATTCACCATGCAAGACCAGATACCACTCCAGGCCAATAAAACCACTGTTCTGTTAGAGGCCAAAGATGGACAGTTACTGCAATCTGGCCCAGTGGTTCTATAAATGCAACTCTTGATTTTATGCATCCAGCAACACCAGGAACAGGTATGTTTCAACATAGTCAGCATACTCTTGTTCTCCATTATATTGGGGATGTCCTGGCTGATGCGTCATGCCCCCTCATTAGCTGGACTGAGCAGCAGCTTTGGTTCCAGAATCCCTGTCCACACCAGGCTTTGCCTATGACCTTTGCAGCACCTGGCATATCTGTGCCCAGCCTCCTGCCTGAAAAATACTCAGCCCTTCACAAGGTATTTGAGGAAAAGGGTGCTGACCATCTACCAGCCCTCTGGCCCTACAATTGCATCATAGACCTAGTTTCAGGGGCCCCACTGCCCATTGGTTGGTTGTGTTCTCTATCAGAGTCAGAGTTGACTGTGCTACATGACTTCCAGGCCCCCCAAAAAAAATTACAACAGGGTTCATCCACCCAATACTTTGCCCATGTCAGTTCTGGTTCTCTTCATCAAAAAGAAAAGCAGAGAACCCCAGATGCAGAATGACTATTACGTGTTGAACAAAGTAACTGTTCAGGACCAATACCCCCTACCCTTGATCTCTGAGCTGCTAGACTGGTTGAGGGGGGGGGGTGTATACCAAACTTGATGCTCAGGGTGCAGACAACTTGGTGTGCATCCGAGAAGGTGACAAGTGGAAAACAGCCTTCAGGACCAGATATGGGCAGTTTGAGTATTTAGTCATGCCTTTTGGTCTGACCAATGCCCCAGTGGTATTCCACCAGCTGATGAATGAATCTTTTGGGAACTGCTGGACCCATTTGTGATAATCTATCTCAATGAGATTCTGATTTATTCCTGAAACCCTGCCTGGCATATGGAGCATGTGTGCACAGTCCTGCAATGTCTGCAACAACATGGCTTGTTCACCAAATTTAAGAAGTGTGCCTTCAACCTTCAAGAGGTAGAGTTCCTCGGCCACATGATCTCCCCATGAGGGGTTCAAATGTATCCCAAGAACATTGAGGCTATCCTGACCTGGCAGGCTTTGCCAACATGCAAGAATGTGCAATGGTTCCTCAGATTTGCCAATTATTACCAGCAGTTTATTCCAGAGCATGCCTCTCCCACCATGCACTTCTCCCCCCGCTGCTGTGGCCCTAGGAGCCTATCTGGTGGACCCCAAAGGCAGACCACACTTTCCAAAGCCTAAAGACCCGGTTCAGTTCCAAACCACTGCTGCAGCCCCTGGATCCTCAGAAGCCATTCGTGTTTGAGGCCTATGCATCCAGTATGGCCAGGGCCGGCCCCAGGTTTTTCCCCCCACTAGGCGAGGATACCTTCTGGCACCCCCCCCCCACACCGTGTGCCCACCAATTCCTGGCATCTCCCCTTCTGGTGCCCCCCTGGGGGTGGCAGGCAGAGAAAGTTGGTCTGTTGCTTTAAACAGGCCCTTTGCTGGATTTCTATTGAAAGTCAGCCCCATTGAACACGGGGGGGGGTGATTTCTGAGTAGACGTGCTTCGGACAGGGCTGCACACCCAGCTAGTCGGACTCACCCTCAGTGGGATCTGGTCAGTCCACGGTGGGAAATGACACCAATGCATCTGGAGGGACTCCTGTGTCTCCAGGCCAGGGGTGGGAGGGGGGAGCTAACCCACAGTCCCTTCCAAGATGCTTGGCTGCCTGAAGCCTCCCTTGGACACCCTTGGATGGTGCTCCGCTGGGCCAGGGCCTCCTGTTCCCAGCCAGGCCACAGGTTGCGACCCCTCCCCATGGAACGGAAGGAGCGGCAAAAATCTAATTTCTGCAGCCTGGCGCTTCGCCCCGCGAGAATGCGGTGCTGGGACTCGGGAGTCACTGCCGCCTCCTCCCATTCGGAAAGCCTTTCGCCAGCAGGCGCGCCTAGGAAAGCGCCTCTCTCTGCGCCCCCCTCTCTCTGTGCCTCTCTCTCTCCAGCACCAGGTTGTGTTGTAGGGGATAAAAAGGAGCACGGCAGAGACTGAGGTAGGCCACCCTGAGCTCCGGGGTTCGACGGCAGAAGATGGGAAATACAGATTGTCGCTTTTGGTGGGGCAGCAGGCCAGGTGGCACCCTTCCATGAGGTGGCGGCGTGGCACCCCTGGGCAAATGTCTACAATTTTCTATGGGTGGGTCGGCCCTGAGTACGGCCCTCGGAGCTATTCTCTCACAGCCAGATACTCCAGAAGGTACCCTGTGACTGTGTGCCTATTACCTGTCAGGTCATCTCAGCTGAAAGGAACTACATTATCTGGGATAGGGAGTTGCTGGCAATCAAGACAGCCTTCAAGGTGTAGTGCCACCACCTGGAAAGGGCTCAGCACACAGTGCAATTTCATGCCGATCAGAGAAACTTGGAGCACCTACAAACAGCTCGCTGGTTAAATCAACAACAAATCTGTTGGTCCCTTTCTTTTCTCATTTTGATTTTAAGACAACCTCCATTCTGAGCGCCTATGACAAACAGGTTGATGTCCTGTCATGGAAACCTGAGTACACTCCTTCCCCAGATGAAGCCAAGCCATAGAGAATTCAGAGGACAAATTGTTGGAAAAGGCAACATCTGGTGCATAAAGACCCTGAATGGGCCAGCAAGAAGAAAATTAGATAATGAGGGCAGCACCTTCTCTCTCCTGTTAAGTGCCATTCCTTGTCTGTCTCCAGATTGCTACTCCTAAGGCAATTTCCCCCTTTTTCTCAGAAGTTTGACACCTTCGTCTCCTCTCTCTCTCTCAGCTAGAGATGTAGTTAGGATCCTGTCTCTGCCTCTCCTCTTTCCTACCAAGTATGTTAGTTCCTAAATAAATCTTTATCTACTCTTTAATCAGGTTCTGCACCATTAATCAGATTGCATACTGTTGCTGTGTTAATTATTCTGCCAACAGAAATCTGTGAGGAATGTTCTGTTCTGTTCTGGGGTATTCCAAGATGAACACTGGAATTACACAACCTGATCTCTACAGACCACACAGTGAACACATAAAGAACTGGAGAGATAAAGAATACATTGTAATCAAAGAAGAGTGGGAATGAATTGATACTTGCTTTAGTCTAAAGTTGCAAATGCTTGTTTTCTACCTTCCCAACCTGTGTATCCTTAAAGTGCCCTGTTATCTATTAGGAATAAAAAAAATATATATAAAGAGAGGGATGATAATATATTAAAAGTGAAAATACATAAGAGACTGCTAATGAGTAACAACACATGAGTAACAACACAGATCAACTGGCCAGTCCACTTATGTCAAGGAAAATAATACCAGAAATGACAATGATTAAAGTTATTTCTTTATGAAGGCTGAAATTCCTAGGGCACGTTTTGTAAGATTTTGTTCTTTCACTGTTACCTTGTTTTGGTTCCTTTATAAGAGAACTTTGCTATAAATGTGTGTGGCCCTTTAATAACGCCTCAAAAATACATTGTGTTGAACAAAAAAAAATGAGGTATTGATGAGGGAACAAAATCGAACCCACTTATTTCTAAACTGTTATTATCAAGGCATATTTCCGGCTGAGCAATCAAAGCCTGATCAAAAACTTCAGAGTTTTTGCTTTGAGGTAGTATTAATTTGAGAGAATTGTGTCCGCTGAGGTTCCAATTCAGAAAGAGTTACAGAACAAGTACGATCATTGCTTTATAATTAGTGTTCTTTGCCATGTTCAGTTCTGCTCATAGTGAAATCCTATACAGAGTTACTCCAGTCTAAACCCACTGAACTCAGTGGGCTTAGATAGTGTAACGGTACATTAGATTGCACTGTTAGACTGTTATTTCCCCTTCTTCAGAGGGCTGTCTTTCTTTTTCTCTGTGTGTCTTGATTGAGAGGATACAGAGTCTCTTAAAAGTTCATTTGAGTCCCAATCATACTATTAACGATACCTCAGGGATCGTGTGTCCTTTCTTCAGGCAATACAGTGCAAGGTTATTCTTGTTAACAGTTACTGCTGGCAGTGAAAGTCAAGAACATACCAAGTTCAAAATGGATTATGTCTTTCAAACTTATCCTACAATTACTCCACGGATTACTCAAAA
>NW_015176557.1:116443-125010 GCF_001447785.1 Gekko japonicus | reverse complement strand
TCAGTTTAGTCAATAGAGATGGTGCTTCCACTACAACCAATGACAGGATAGTCTCCACCCAAGTTCCTATGCAATGTGTTCATTTCCCCTCCTGAGTTATCAAAGAGAATTTTCTTTTAAAAACCCTTGGGCATTTGGCCCCCATCACTGGCTGCAATTGAAGAAGCATTATATTCCTGGAGAGTTAGAAAGAACCGTCCAACTTGGCCCCAGCCCCAGTGTAGGCAAAAGAAGAAGAAGAAAACTGCCCCCTCCTTGTGTTAGCAGATGGTATCAGTTTTGGGTCAGCTTCCTTACAATTGTGAGGGCAAAGTGCTCTGCAAGATGTCACCTAATGAGTTATGTATGTCCCTTTGGGGTGAGGTTGTGCCTCAGTGCTAGAGCATCTGCTTTGCATGAAGAAGGTCCCAGGTTCAATCCCCAGTATATCCAGTGGAAAGAATCAGAAGGTGAGTTGCATGAAAGACCTTTACCTAAGACCCCAGAGAGTCACTGCCAGTCACAACAGACAATACTGACCTTGATAGACTAAGTTCTTTTCTTGTCTACATAATCTTCATTTGGAGCAGTGCATTCCGACACTTGAAAGATTTTATTATATCTATTTCCCTTCTTGGAGTTCACTTTAACATGATCCAACAGAACAGATTAACTTCATCTTCTTTCCATAGCTTGGGCCAAAGACTACAAAATCGGGATTACTTTCTCATGATATTATTAAGTTCCGATTGACCATTAATATGGAAGCAAGATTTGCATAGCCTACTAATTCTTTCCCATTTTCCTTCTCTATATAACAACTGAGGGAATAAGTGGAGTTGGAGGAGGAGGAGGAGAAGAAGTTTTTACCTCACTTTTCTCTGCCCTAATTTTTATCTGTTTATTCCTCAAATTTCTACCGCACCCTCCCAGCCAAGGCTGGCTCAGGGCAGCTGTCTCAAAGTGGCTTACAGTTGCATTCCTTCCACTCACCACCACTTTCACCATGTGAGGTAGGAGGGGCTGAGAGAGTTCTGAGAGAACTGACTGGCCCAAGGTCACCCAGCAGGCTTCATGTGGAGGAGTAGGGAATCCAACCTGGTTCCTCAAGTAAAGAGTCCACCGCTCTTCACCACTACACCACACTGGTGTAGAACAGTTTTTTTTACTTCTTCCTTGTTCGAGGTGATCTGCCTTTGCAGGTTAAGAAGGAGAGAATGTGTTGATGGATGGTGTCACACAGGAAGAAGGAAATAAAACAGAATGTGCTTCAAATTAGCATGTATATGGGGAAAAATGAGTATGCCACAAAGTCTAGACTTATGAGTACATCTGGTACAAAAATTAAATTTGTTTGAGGTTTCAGAGAAAAGTCTGATCTTTGCCTACATTCTTTCTTTGTTTAAACTCATTCAGTAATTTTAACCTGTGTTTCAATGTGACGGGACTCCTTTATGATGACTCCTTTGTTTCTGTGTGAGAATTCAACTTTATTGTTGACATGACAGAAGGAATTAGTAGAGAACACTTTGTGCTAGAGAGTAAAATTAGGAAGCAATCGTGGTGTCTCACCAGGCCGAAGACCTCGAAATCCGACCCTGAAGGCTCTAATAACAAGACTATACAGTAGGGCAATTTGGTAATGATTTAATTCAAGACAGGTGCATCAATGTTTCCCCATAATTAATGTATTCAAAGGCAGTCTACTGAGCTTACTGTAGCTGAAAACGTAACACAAAACACATGACCCATGAAAGAAATGAAAGGTTATACTTATTTATTCCTGTATCTATCTACTTCCTGTCTTTTCAAAGGCACTGGGGGAAATGGGCTTTTGCCATTATGTCTATGTGATGTCCAGCCATGAGTTCAATAAAAGACAATGAAAATAAATGGTATCCTATCCTACCTATTCCCACTATTCCTGAGGAAAATTACATTTAATATCTAGTCAGCTCTGACAGGGCTTCATTAAGAACAATACCCTTTCAGTGAGCTACATTGTAAGAAGGAAAGATTTTGTATGAAGTCTTGCCAGATCTGACTACATAGTTCATGCGATTTTTCCCCACACATACTGGGGATAGGGAGTGAAGCAATTACCCCCATTACATTTTTGTTGGGTTTTGTTGCACTAAAAACAAAAGGGTATCATTTCAACTTCAGAGGAAGTCTGGGAGTCATATGATAAATCTTCTGGAGCGATACTAACAGTATTAATTCTTAATCAATAAATAGTTAAATCAATCACTAAGAATGAGAAGATCCACCCCAATTACTGTATGTATTATAGTCCCAATCATGTCTATGAATCTGAAAGATTGACCATAGCAGTATAATTGTAAATTGTGTAATTGTTTTGTTTTAATGAAATCTCAAATATTGAATGTGGAGACCATGTGTCCTATTGACTCTCAGGTTGGTTCTCATGCCACTACCGAGGTGGGAATCTAAAAAAGATAGGCAGAGTGCAGCATGAGGACGCTCATTGGGAAAGGATTCTGGCTTCAGTTATCATTTTAGACTTGCATGGGATACAAATTATTCATTTCTCCTGAACTGGGCAAAGAAACACTCATGGTAGCAAAGCCATGGATTAATTGGCCCCAGTCCCTCTTTTAAAAAGGCATAATGTAGTGATTCGTTGGCCACAACAGTAGCCGTCCAATGGGGAAGCACAATGAAGGAGCTACATATAGAAGCCTTACTCCGTTCTTTCAGGCTTTCACCACCTGCTGCCTATCTGCCCACCCTATAATATCGTGGAATTAGCCAGTTGCCATTCAGAGCTAAGCAGGAGGGGGTTTTGGAGGGGGGGTTCTGTGATTGGCAGTGGGAAAGAGCCTTTTTTCCCCCACCTCCTTCACAATGTTTCGGGAAGGAAGGATGATTGTAGATTAATTAGGCCTGGTCATAGACTGTTTAGGTGATCACTAGCATGGCATGGATAGGGCGTGTTGCTCATGATAAGTGGGGATGAACAGCAAGCACCCTGAGCCATTGGTCATGATGGAGGGTGCATCCTGAAAAGACCATAGGCTTGCCAGCCCCCAAGTCCAGACGGGGATCCTCCAATTTCGTAGGCTCCTTCTGGCCACCAGCCAGCTGTCCAGTGGGGGAAACCCCCACCCCAACAGCCATGCTGTGCCTTTAAATCTCAGCAGGACCTTTTAGAAGAAGCTCACAAACTGTTTGCATTTGGGAATGTGTGTGTGCCTTTAAATCTCTGCATTAGAAACGGCCAGAAATGGCATTATTTGAACCCCACATGAGTGGCAAGAATGGACTGATCATACAGCTAAGATGGAAAGGAAAGAGAAAGGCCAGTGGTATGGGGGGGCTCAGGACAAAAGGCTTTGTCTACTTGTTTATGTGTGTTTTTAAATTATTATTCTGGAAGAGCTTTGAGGATATTTTGTGACAACGGTTTGATTTTTATCTCCCAAATTTTATGACTGGTTTTTACTCTCTGCCTGTTTTAACAGCTGACTTTTATTTTAATCCACTGTCATGTTTTATTGTTGATGCCTCTTGATATGCTGTTTTTACTTTGGTTTACTGGAGTATTTGCAGCTGTTTAAGGAATTTTCATTCAGTTGTCTGCATTGCCTTGAGAACCCTTACTGGGTCAGAAAGGTGGTGTTGAAGGCACGGCTCATAAAGCTCTCTAATGGCTGCCACCACTCTGGTGTGGGTCTCCTCAGGAAAGCCCAGAGCACCCACCCAAGCCCCTCAATCCACTCCCCTACCAGCAGGTTTCTTTTTAAGTGACTGAATGAGGCATGAGGACTCAGGCAGAGTAACAAATAGCTTTATTAAAGAGGTCTGAAAACAACTGTAATTCAAGGAATGTGTAAAATATTGCCAACAGTAAAGGTAGTGTTAGCCAAATTGCCTTGATTCTGATTGATATTTGGGGAAATTAAGGGCAATAGGCAAAATAAGGGAGCAAGCACCAGTGTATACAGGGGTCCCGCTTTTTCCAGCTCACCGGGAATAGATTCAGAGGCACGTTTCAGTATAAAATGATTTCCTTTACTGTAGATTCTTCACAAGCATACAATATTACAAACACACTCACAATTATACAGTTCTAAGAAAATTAGATAGAAGAGGATCGCACTTTCGCATTTGCAGGATATTTCATTGAGGGGTAATACAGTTACCTGTCTACGATGGGATGGAACGATCCTTAGGAAAACTATAAGACTATAAGGAAATGGGGTTATGTCTTAGGCCAGCACAGACATGTGAATAGACTCTTGGGTAGCTAATCCAGAGTCAGTGAGATAGGGAGGGGTTAGATGCAGTGAGAGAGCAAGAGAGTGACCACATGGCTGGGTGCTCCCTTTTAGGGAGGGCTTGGGGGGGTTGTGCCAAGCTGGTCACATGTCTTGGCCTACCTACTACTAGTCCGTCCCAAAAAACATCCAATTGGAGCAGGGTTTAGGGGGAGGAGATTAAGGGAGTGGACAATATTGAGATCTAGTAACTTTGGGCTGAGCAGTAGCACCTGAAGGGATTATGACTCATGTGGCCAGAGTCTTTGTCATTAAGATTCCGTGGTTGTCTTCTGCCTGTCTCCTTTCAGCTAGGTGTGAGGCTCGGTGGGGGAGGGGAATGCTGCCTGCGTGTGTTGGAAGAGGCTTCTCATGGCGTTTGGATTTCTTTGTCTCTAGTCTTCTCTCTGGGTTTACAGTGCTTCACATGGCTAGGGAGCTGGTCCATTTTACAGCAGGCAAGAGGGCAGGTAACTTCCAGGAACCATTGGCACAACATACAGGAAAGCTTTCTGCTTCTGAGTGTGTGTCTAGTTGGCATCCGTTTTGGTTCACCACACAGTTCAGTCCCTATTTGCACATTGCTTGCACAGTCCAGGTTTTATTACTTATGAACTTTGTCCATAAGAGCACAATATGTGCCTTGCAGGGCAACAGTAGGTAAGCAAACAAATAAAAGAACCCTAACACGTCTATCTAGACTGTCCCTAGATGTCTCTCAGTGATTGGCTTCAAGCTGACCCAACCCTTCCTGGATGAGGGGGTCACTCCATTTGAAGCAGCCTCTCCTCAGCTCTGCTCCCTAGGAGTGAACCCCCTTCCCTTCTGGGTGAGGCCTTTTATTCCTTCTCCTCAGGCACCACCCCCCTACTCCTCTACTGGCATAAGTTTTCCCTCCAAATCCCCAGTTAACCAATCACAAGGCCCAAAGGGTGAAGGGAAATGTAGCCCTGGTGGTTACTTTAATATAGGCCTCCCTAGGGCCTAAAGGCCACACTGCTATAGACCTAGGATCATGACAGGTGGCAATATAATAATTAGATAACATTATATGTGGCATGAGTGGTGGGGATCCAAACTCTCAATGTGATTTAGAGGCATCTAAATCTTACAATGGTTTCCTAAGGAATGTTAAAGGATTTCAGGAACTTCTTGCGATGTCTGACAAGTTAGATTTGGATGTGTCAGTGTTGCTCAAACTGGGAAGAAAACCAGAGGTCATTTCGGGGGGGATCGTGGGGGATCGCAGTTCCCCCAGGTGAGGTGCAGGGGGCGGGGCACACGACGAAGGCCCGTCCCCTGCTTTCGGCCGCCCCGCTTCCGGCCCTCATTCAGCCAGGAGGAGGCAGGAGAAGAGGGAGGGTAAGTTGCTTAGCTGTGTTAGTCTGTTGCTGCAAAATAGTCCAAGAGTTCAAATAGCACCTTTAAGACTAACAAATAGCACCTTTAAGACTAACCTTTAAGACTAAGACTGAGTGGTGGGTGTGGCCTTATGACACACTTCCAGTGATGGCAGGGGGTGTGGCCTTATGACACACTTCCAGTGATGGCAGGGGGTGTGGCCTTATGACACACTTCCAGTGATGGCAGGGGGTGTGGCCTTATGACACACTTCCGGTGATGTCAGGGGTGTGTGGCCTCATGACACACTTCCGGTGATGTCAGGGGGTGTGGCATATGCTAATGAGTTATGCTAATGAGTTCCCCTAGCTCTTTTTCTACGAAACGACCCCTGAAGAAAACAAACAAACAAACATACATGCTCAGTGGTGCAAAGCATGCAGGCTAAAGCAACAGCCCAAACATCAATTACATGGAGTCTTTGCCATAAGTATGTTCAATAAAATGGCATCTTCAAAGAATGCTCTGTAATTGCTCAATGTTACCAGTAGCCAAGACACCAAGGGAGAGACTTATCCATTTACAAGATACAGAACTGTTGGACTGCTGGAGGGAATTTAGTTGCAATTCAAACTAAATATCATAATAAGATGCCTGGCAACCTATGAAATTACTGCAGTTGTAGAACGAGAAATAGACCAGCTGTGTCATCTGGTGAAAAAATAGTAGACTCCCATGTGTGTGCATAATTCTTTTCTTACACACACACACACAAAACAGAAGGAAGCTATATATTCAGAGTTTTTCATCTGAATGCACTATATGTAAAGCAGCTCAGTATTTTGTGATTGGCAAAGATGGCCTATAAGGCTCAAATGAAGACTCCCAATATGATTCCTGGCTGTGTGTCAGGAGCAGCCCAATGGGAAGAGCACACTCCTGGTTTTTAAGTGAAGGGGCATGCCAGCTTTTGACGGAATTGCACATGACTTTGAGCAGCATTTCAAAAGTTGTAAGAAAAATAATGGTCTAGTGAATATTCCTCATCAGCATCAATGTTATTCTATTGGTCCATCCATTAAGGATCAAGCTGTCTCAAGTTCTCTAGCCTGCTGGGCCATATGCCAGTCCATCTTCTAAGATGATACTTCCCTTACTGCTAAGATGTGCCCATCCCTGGTATCGAGATGCACATGGGACTAGGAAATATTGACCCGTCTTTATCAGCTTGGCCTCGGTGTCAACAACAGATGCATTTTGAATGAGAGAACTGGTTCACAACAGCTGGCCAACATTACAGAGATGATGATTTGGCTTCCCCCACTCAGCTCTGAAGAGGATGAGCTGAACAAGCAGGTGGTCAAGTGGTTAACCACAGTACAGAAAAAGAACAAATGTGTGGTTTGGGAAGTATCCAAGGTGAACCATCTAAAAGAAGCCACTCAGAGAAGAGGGGGGAAAGGGGAAGTAAGGAAGAAATTGTCATACCAGATAGTATCCTATAAACTTCACATTTACAACAGGATTCAGAGAAGAGGGAAGACTTACCTGCTCTTGTGACAGCGGATGTGTTTCCCTGTGACTACCAAACTGACAAAGAAGTATATAGTATCTCTGGCGAGAGCCAGTTTGGTGTAGTGGTTAAGAGTGGTGGGCTCTAATCTGGAGAACCGAGTTCGATTCCCCACTCCTCTACATGAAGCCAGCTGGGTGACCTTGGGCCAGACAGTTTTTTCAGAGCTCTCGTAGCCCCTAAAAACAAATCTAGCTCGCCACTAGCATAATGCTGAGAGATAGAACTTGTGCCTGCCAGACCATCTTAGGATCTCCTGACTATTCTACACACAATGCCACACAGTAATTATTATTAGTATCTCTGGCCAATAAATTGTGTTGAACAGTAGCAGTGACCTGATGTCAACCACTGAGCTTGGGGAAGCAGGTACATGAGCTTGTCTCCGTGTCCGGAATTCAGCACAACTGGATGCAATAGTATGGTCAAAAGAGTGGATAAGATGACTTTGTGATTCTGCTGGGCAACCTGTTTGACCTGACAACTCACCATTTTCTACCCAGCTATAGGTGAAGGAACATCCCAGGCCTTGTTACATCACAAAGTCTGCTGCTACATCACAGTTTGCCAGGAAAGGGCAGAAATCAGCATAACAGCTGTGGAAAGCATAGGCTCCAGTGTTCAAAGGTTCCCTCTTCCTTATGCAATATCCTTTCTTGACACTGGAATCCCAACCAGAGGAATTTGCAGTGATAGGGCACTTCACAATAATCCTGTATGATGTGTCAATTTTGCACAGTGTTAGCGATTGAAAAGGGAACTCTACAAGGTAAATGAGTGGAGGTGCTGAAAAACCTACCACCAACATGGTAAATCCTTATTCAGTGAACTAATTGAAGCATCTATCAAACTGGCACCTTCTTAATGAGACTGAGTGTAGAGGTCTTTAGTACTGGAGTGCGAACGGTGAACATTGAATGCGATTAGCATCTGCTTTGCCTTTGCCAACCTCAAAAATAGAGGTTAAATTAAACTTTAAAAATAGTCTGTAAAGACCCACATCTTTTTGGTTAACATCACCAATCTGTTGGCCACTTTGAATTGTATTGGCTTCTATTATGCTAACCTGCTTGAAGGTTCTTTTCTATTAACACACATATAGGGTGTGTTCAGACGGAGCATTTATGCTGGTATAGATGCCAGTTGGAATTGGTGTACTTACGGGCGATCACACGGCGAACATCTGCCTTCTGTCCCTAACCATTGCAAACAGCTTTAAACCATTGTATTCTGCCACTAAGTACCCAAGTGGTGGTATCCTGAGTGCACTGGTTCCAACCACATTCTGTTATTGTTTTCCTCATGTATTTCTCTCCGCCAGTGTCTAGCCACTTCCGTTCAGAAGCCCGAGGCTTCCTTGGGCATCATTTTTTTTAAAGTCTCCTCGATGTGCG
>NW_015176557.1:96093-115250 GCF_001447785.1 Gekko japonicus | reverse complement strand
CCACTAGGTTGGCAGGAATATGTAGAGTACATCATGCAAAATGCTGACCTGGATAAATCACAAGCCGGAATTAAGATTGCCGGGAAAAATATCAACAACCTCAGATATGCAGATGATACCACTCTAATGGCAGAAAATGAAGAGGACCTAAAGAGCATCTTGCTAAGGGTAAAAGAGGAGAGCGCAAAAGTTGGCTTGATACTCAACATAAAAAAAAAAATTAAGATCATGGCATCCGGCCCCATCACTCCTTGGGAAATAGAAAGGGAAGTCATAGAAGCAGTGACAGAATTCACATTCCTGGGATCCAAGATCACTGCAGATGGTGACTGCAGCCATGAAATTAAAAGATGCCTGCTCCTTGTGAGGAAATCTATGGCAAACCTGCCCCATCACTCCTTGGGAAATAGAAAGGGAAGTCATAGAAGCAGTGACAGAATTCACATTCCTGGGATCCAAGATCACTGCAGATGGTGACTGCAGCCATGAAATTAAAAGATGCCTGCTCCTTGTGAGGAAATCTATGGCAAACCGAGACAGCATAATAAAAAGTAGAGACATCACCCTGCCAACAAAAGTCTACATAGTCAAAGCGATGGTATTCCCAGTAGTAATGTATGGCTGTGAGAGCTGGACCGTAAGGAAGGCCGAGCACCGAATAATAGATGCTTTTGAATTATGGTGCTGGAGAAGACTCTTGAGAGACTCAAATCAGTCAATCGTAACGGAAATCAACCTGGACTGTTCCCTGGAAGGCCAGGTACTGAAGCTGAAGCTCAAATACTTTGACCACCAAATGCAAAGGGAGCGCTCACTGGAGAAGACCCTGACGCTAGGAAAGACTGAAGGTAACAGAAGAAGGGGATGGCAGAGATGGTTAGATAGTGTTTTTGATGCAATGAACATAAAATTGAGCAAACTCTGGAGGATAATGGAAGACAGGAGGGCCTGGCGTGATGTGGTCCATGGGGTCATGGAGAGTCGGACTCAACTGTGCGACTGAATAACAACTAAAACCCAAAACACACCATTTAGTTAAAATGTTTTTATCTTTTAGAATGAGTAAAATATCTCTTAACACAAAGTTTTTACGCTCACCATAGATTGCTTGAAAAAATCTGAGGACTTTTTTTCAATTTTTCCAAAAGAAAAATTGGGAAATTTGGGGAAGCGCGGGGGGGGGATGGGACTGTTATACTATAGACATGCACATCGTTTCCAGGAATGCTTTTGGGGTTTAAATATAAATGTCATTTTGCCTACAATTAATATGCAATAATGTGTTTCATGATCATCCACCACTAAACAGTTAAGTGTTTTCAGTGTTTAAAAGTTTAGCTTAATATCTAAACATTCTGGTAGACCTACCTATTGTGACTCTGAGAGTTTATATTCGTTTACTACAGAATATGTCTTCTACCTCAAATGTCTCTTTTTTCCTACCACTCATGTGGCAAAGATTAAAGATCCATGTGCTATGGTAGCATAGGGTGCAACAGTTTTCCATTATTTCTAGGATATTGGGCATACCTGTAAAATGTGTTCAAGAGGGAATTAGATAAGCATACGGAGCAGAAGTCTATCAGTGGCTATTAGCCACGAGGTATAGATAGGAACTCTCAGGCTGGGGCAAGTGAGGCACTGTATTCTTGGTGCTTGGGGGGCAACAGTGGGAGGGCTTCTAGTGTCCTGGCCCCACTGGTGGACCTCCTGATGGCACCTGGTATTTTTGGCCATTGTGTGACAGAGTGTTGGACTAGATGGGCCATTGGCCTGATCCAACATTGGCTTCTCTTATGTTTTTATGTTCTTATGTTGTAGAAAATGAAGATATTTGTACTCTTAAATTTCTGTTTCTGGAAACTTTTTTTCCCCTTTAGTTCCACCTTGATTCTAATTTTCCTCTGCTTTGGTGACTCATTTGAACTCTCAGAACATATCTTGGCTACAACAAACCACTCAACATGGATCAGTTTGTCAGGGTGAGGAAGAGTCATACCACTGGGTATGTCTGGAAGGTGTCAATGCCAGGCAGTTCTACCTCTTTATGGTGATCCATGCTTGGCTCCCGTCCAAAGGACATCTGAGGAAAGGAGAACCCTTAAATGTGACTTGCTGATCGCACCCCTTTCTGCTGTACTGGTGACCCACTCCCCTCCCTTCCCCTTTCTCTTCTCTTTGTCTTGACGAGTTCACACAAGCACAGGCCTCATCCCCACCCCCCAGCTTAAAAGCTTCTCTGAGGAGATTTACAAAATGTGATGGCTACTTAGTGTTTACTTCTGTCAAAGGATTTTATGGAGCTGTAATCTAAGGCTCTTGTTTCCTCAAGGTCACTATACAATCATCATAGCTTCTGGATCATAAACCATACCTGGGTGAGAGAGCAGAACAGTCATGCATTACAGGACTAACAAAACCAGCAAAAGACAAGGCATATTTTAGGTGCCATATACTGTTGCGCTAAGCATATTTGTTGACTGATACAGATGGCAGGGAAGAGGTGATTTGGAGAAGTAATTTGTAGAGAATCTGAAACACAGTAGTGTTTGCTTCCATAACGCCGGCTAATAAGAAAAGAACTGGCTAGATACGAGGAAGGCTGTCTTCCTCTCAATGTTAAATGTTGTTTACAAGTAATTTTCAAACTGACCTCTGGGAAAAAGTGAAACACACTGCATTGGAGGTATATTTCTACCCCCAGCCAAATTCCAATCTTTTGAAAACATATACATGTGTGTGTATGTGTGTGTGTGTGTGTTTTGAACCTAAGACTTTATAAAACCAATGACAACATTCATGAAATTTAAAGGAAAACATCTAAAAAAGTAGTTTTAATATTTTTGTATCGTGGTGTATTTTTCTACCCCAAGAACATCTCTCTCTGTGAAACTGCCAGGTCATCAGGAAGGGTCATCATATCTTCATCTATCTCCAGAACACCTTAAAAACATTCCTGGATCAGTGCTTTAGGGGGAAACTTATGGGGTTTTTTTTTTACCCCAATACATTACATCAGTTGGGGTTAAAAAGCTATCCCGGTGGCAAAATGAATGTTTTCAAGCCTTACGCGTTGTTTTTGTTGTTTACAGGAAGCAAACTGTATGTGGCCATAGCTTGGGGACATTGTTTACAACTGTACAGGTGACCATGTCATAAGAGGAAAATGTTCTGCAGCCACTTTTATCAGCATTTCTGCACAAAATAGGTGCAACCAGGGTAGTTAATTTACCCACAGGTCATTTTTAAGATTAAGGGAAGTCAAAAATGTCCATCATTTAATTATTACAATGAAATGCAGTGTGACCAACAACAACAAAATGCTTTTCAGAAAACAGAATAATTACTCTCTGAATCAGGTTGTTTTTTTAAAAATTCAAAGTGAAAGTGCCTTAATGGGGATGGTTCCCCAACCTGAAGTGAAATTTGTCCACCCAGTAGGCGAATGTTTTCCACCTTTCCAATATACATATGCATGTGCCCTCAAGACACGATGAATGTATAGCGACCCCAGAAAGGGGCTTTCAAAGTACTTGAGAAGCAGAGGTGGTTTGCCGTTGCCGTCCTCTGCAGAGCTTTCCTCCGTGGTCTCCCATCCAGGTTCTGACCCTGCTTAGCTTCAGAGATCTGGTGAGACTGAGCTATGCTGCCTTCTCTACTGATATGGCATCTCAGTATTCAGTGACCAGGTAGTCATCTAGTTATGAGACATATTTGGAGGATCTGAGTAGATTTTGCATAGCAGAGCACTACCTTCATTAAGCCTGTCAACTGTAGCCAGTGAAGTACTTCACTGGGTGAAACAGCCAGCTGCTGCTGCAAGTTGAGGTGGGGCAGGATTTGTGCCTTTAGCTGTGTGGTATGCACGTTGCTCAAGTGGTTAAGATGCTGAACTGCAGGCTGTGGAAGGTCGGTAGTTCAGCAGTTCGAGACCCGGGTGCCGCATGATGGAGTGAGCTCCCGTCTCTCGTTCCAGCTCCTGCCAACCTAGCAGTTCGAAAGCAAGAAATTGCAAGTAGATAAATAGGTACCACTTCGATGGGAAGGTAACAGCATTCCGTGCACCTTGGTGTTTAGTCATGCCGGCCACATGACCACGGAAACGTCTTCGGACAGCGCTGGCTCTTCGGCTTTGAAATGGAGATGAGCACCACAACCCTAGAGTCGGATTCGACTGGCTTTCGAGCAAGGGAACCTTTACCTTTACCTATGCATGCGCCATCAGTGCTTCTTGTTGCCAACTCTTGTAGCCACTGTTACCGGTATGGGCAGCAATGTGTAAGCAAGTGTGCATGCACGATGTGGAGTGAGGCATACACACCCTCTGCCCCACACCAATCACTGCATCCAGGGCAAGTAAGTACAGGAATTCCCCAGTCCTCCCTCTAAAGCAGCTGGTGGAGATTCTACTTCACCAGCCACTGCTGGAGACAGCAACAAACATATTTTTAGTTCTCAGTGGACAATATAGAAGAAGAGTGTCTAATGGGAGGTTGGCCATTCTGTTTTTAAGGAATAAGAAGGGGGTGACACATTACGTCGCAGTTTTAGTATTTATTTTAAAGATTTATGTCCTGCTTTCCTCTCGGACCAAAGTGGGACCAACCAAGGTGGTTGATGACAGATTAGGACAATGCCAAAATAAAAGCAAACAAATGATTCTTTTAAAAAAAAACAACAACCCACATATAATATGGTGCAAACAAAATGGTATCGCTCTCCAACACCCCTCTCAGATGTCAGAGCAAACTTCAGGCTGGCTCAGAACTCAATTCTCTGCAAACAAGGATAGTTCGATCCAAATGCCGCAACTATCCTTCAGTGGTGTGGCAGTCAGGCCAGCCACCAGCCTCCATAGGAAAACCCCGAGGAGGAAATACATTGGCTCTTCCTGTTTCCTCCCCTGGTTCCTGCTAAATATATGGTTGCCCACTCCAGGATGGTACATTCATGGAAATTTGAGAGAGTGGGTTTGGGGAGGAGAGAGACCTCAGCAAAGTATAATGCCATACGGCCCTTACTCCAAAGCCACCATTTTCTCCAGGGAAACTGATCTCTGTATTCTGGAGGTCAACTGTAATTCCACAAGATCTCCAGGCTCGACCTAGAGATTGGCAACACAACTTAAACTGGCCACAGGTGACCAAGCTTGTCCTTTGGTTCATGCTTTTAGCAAACTAGATTTTTAATAGTTCCAGGAGGCAGACCATACTGGTCTACAGCAGAACAGCTAAATTTGAGTCCAGTAGCACCTTAAAGAGGTGTTCAGTGTGCCTCAGCGTCTAGTCATGCCGGCCACATGACAATGGGGAAGTCTTTAGACAGCGCTGGCTCTTCGGCTTGGAAACGGAGATGTGCACCGCATCCCTAGAGCCGGATTCAACTGGCTTTTGAGCAAGGGAAATCTTTACTAGCACCATAGAGACCCACCAGATTTGGGGAGGGGTATAAGCTTTTGAGAGTTTTTAATGTAATTGAGGTTTTTAATGTAACTTATTCTGTACTGATATTTTAATATATTGGCCTCTATCTTTTCAGTAAGCCAAGTTTGAAGCCACTATCCAGCGTAAGGAGGTTTCCTTACATTTGAGGGGTTCTTTTTCCACTGGAAGATCAACTTAAATTCAAGAAAGACTCTTTGGTCATCCTTCAGCATAAGGTAGCATATCACCAATTTATTAATGTTACTTTTCAGGGCCAAAACCCACAAAATTGCAGCTACAAAAAGTATTGCCAGCTTGTATCCTACCACTTAAGTAAGTCAAGTGCAGAGTTTTCTTCCAACAGAAGCAGCCTTCTACCAGCAGAAGAAGGCAACTTACATGGGAGGATTCTTTGGTCCACCAGTAACTGCTCTTGCATAGAGGGGGATATACACTCCAAAATGCAAACTTTGACCAGAAAATCTGAATTGATGAGATTCAGTGGACCAAAGAGCCCATTCGCGGGGAGGGCGGGTTATAAATTTAAATACATAAAATAAATAAATAAATAAATTGGATTACCACTTTGTGAGTTGTGCCACCAAAATTACACTTTCCTGACATTTGAAGATTTGGGAGACCCTGCACATTAATGTAATCACTTTGAAATGTTGGAAATCCACCAAAGAATATAGAAATTACATGTCTATATGAATAAAACATAACTTGCTTTATCGCCTTTACCACAGTTAGCTCTCGCTCTTCCCCACAGTTTTGTTAAGCAAATAAGTATCACAAAAGTGGCCAAGCAGAATTATCATGGGGCCTGCACATGATTGTGGGACCACAATAATGGCTCCTGAGGAGCCTTGACCAAAAGAAGAAGAAGAAGGTAACATCAAGGTCTCTGGCCTGCTTGAAGAAGAAATAAAACTTTACAATGACCAGCTGCCTCTATTTCAAACAAAGGTCTGTTATACGAGCTGGTACATTGTCATAGATATCATTGACAGCATATGCTGCTCACCCTTGAGTCACAAAAGCATGCAGGTCTTTTCAAAGATGCCAGTGTTTCAGGTCACAGAACAATAGGCTGTAGGTGGGCTATTAAAAAAGCTTCTGAGCTTTTTTAAGTTGCAAAAATCTCCACGCTCTGCAGGATTCTGTGGAACGATCACTATTACTGCATTAGAGAAAAGTTTTGAGATAGAACACCAATGCCAATGTGGATAATGATCTAAAAGATAGATTCAGGTGGGTAGCCGTGTTGGTCGGAAGCAACAGAACAAAGTTTGAGTCCAGTGGGACCTCTAAGACCAACAACGTTTAATTCTGGGCATAAGCTTTTGTGTGCAGATACATTAAAACAAACTTCCTCAAGATGGTCATATATTTAGATGTACAGCCTATTCCATCCCTTAGGCTCAGGACAGATAAAGATATCATAAGCAATCCAACTATAATATAGTTAAAAGCCCCTGCAGCTCTGCTGCCCCCCCTTCTACTCAAACAGCCAGCCATTGTTTCTGAGACATGTTTGAGCCATGGCTTTGGTGACTGACCCCCCCTCCCGTGAGGGAGTTCCAGAATTGGAGAGGAAATCAAAAAGAATGCTGCTCTGTAGGGTCTTGCTGTTTCAGTCCAGGCCAGAATCATACATGCCTTTTGAAGCATGGGAAGGATGAAATGGCACTGTAATTTAATCTTCCTGCGCTATATTTTTAAAAATTGTGTACTCCTTGTCCAAACTGATCACCCCAAGGTGATTAAAAACAACAACAACCACAACAAAATGCAAAACAAAAGCCATCGAGTGGGGTCCAAAGGTTCAGTTCCACTAATGGCACAGCCTTCCTCTGAGGCACAGAGACTTCCGTGGGTGGAACACACTTCCTTTCATGGAGGAAAGCTCTTTGGCCTGGTGGAAGGATCCACCAATAGCAGAACAAAATGTTTAGGTCCAACATATCACAATAAATAAGTTTGATGAGACAATATTATCAAATATTTACTATCAACAATATATCAGAAAGAAATACATGAGGAAAATAACAACAGAATTTAATTTAGTTTAACAGTAACAACAGAGGAATTAACACCATCTAAAACAACAGTTAAAAAGCAATAGATTTATTCATCCAGCCCATCATAAAAACAAGTCATCCACGCTTGGCCAACCATCAGTGCAAAAACCTGCTGCAAGCATATTTTTAGAAGTGTCTTTCTAATTTTCATACCTGCACATCAATAGCAGGAGAACTACCAAAAAAACACCTTCAGTGAATTCAACACTAGTGTGAGGAGATGTCATTAACAGGACACCCTAGCAAGAGGAAACACTGAATCCCCACAGATATGTCAATAGGGAACTTGCCACAATCGAGATGTAACAGGATCGAGCCCAAATAGATATATTGAAATGTATTGATGAAACGGATGGAAAAGAAATGGACATCTGGTATGATTACATATATCTCTAGTAACTGCCATACCCAGTCAAACTGGGCTTAGCTAAAACATTTCACCTTAGAATCAGGGCTGTATAAATATTTCCTCATCAGGGTTTGCATTGCTGTTGTCATTGGACTGCTTGTCTTGTTTATATATGTAGCTGTGGGCTTTCTTCACATTTTTCATTGTTTGTTGATTTTCCATTCATGTACCATTTTGTGCCATGCATATGTTGTCTGCCATTGATAAGCAATGGATTTCAAAAATCACACTGAAAGCTGCATACATGAAACGAAATGGTGCAAAAACAAAACAAAAACCCTCCATTGTTGAATGCAAACAGAGAAAAAGTGAAATTGGAATGGGAAACTTTGAGTTGTGGGATTTGGTGGCATCTCTACCCAGATGATGAAGCTGATCTGCTAATCGCTTAGGGTTGTATACTTTTCCAACCATCTAGTTATCACTTTCCTTCATACTTAGGGCTGGCTTAAATATGGCAGTGGCTAGGTGGCAACCACAAAAGTCATGTGTCAGTAGCATTGTGGTGGAACGGGCCCGTGTCAGCTGGCAGACCCCGCTCTGCCCACCCCTCCTTTGCCTGACCTGGCACCTGTCTTGGGCTCTGGTTAGGTGGGACAGCCTCCTAACCTCCTTCTGCTGTCGCTAGGATCCCACCTCGGGGCTTCCTGGAAAACTTTGGGGCTCCCCTGGAGAGTTGGCAACTGGCCATTTTGCTTTTGTTCTCCTCCTCAGGGAGTCCCCGACACACTCCTTAGCATGTCCAAACAGCTGGGGGAACTATGCGGTACAGAGGGACTTCTCAATGTCAACAGTAAAAGGATTTATTTTGAAACCACTCAACTATATACAGGCATATTAACAGTGAACTGAAGAATCAAAATAAAGGTGGATAATAAATCGCTCCCTCTCTCCCTTCTCTACACATACCCTGTCTAGATGGTCTGCAGGGCAGGCACACGACTTGCTTTCACTGGAGGAGGTTAGATTAGCACCACTCCCAACATGGCCTCTCTGCCTCCTGCAGACTCCAACCGACAGCCTGCCTGACTGGCTCCAGACTTCTGACAGACTGACCTCAATTCTGATAGACTGGCTTCCTGCCCAAAAGCTCCACTATATCAAACAGCCCTTCCCGCCCAGGAAGTGGCTCTCCCTCCTGCAGCATTCTGGGGCAGATCTCCTCACAGCCTTGATGGACTTCCTGTCCTCTCTAGGGAGCTGCCCTCAGACTACTGGCTGGAGACAAGGGGGGGGGGGATGAGGAGGAGACTAGGCCGAGGCCTACCTCAGATTTGATGTTCCCCTCCTATCTGGCCCACACCAACTTAAACATATACATAAAATGGCGTTTCTCCACAGGCATCATGAAAATATATGAGCAGGCATATGGCGAAAGAGACGTTTCTATGTCTGATCATTACACTCCGATACCTACGAAGGGCCAAAGCTTAATGGAAGAGCACTTGCATTGCACACAGAAGGCCCTGGCATCTCCAGTCAAAAGATCTTAGGTAAAAGGTTCTGGGAAATACTTTCCTTTACATAAATCCTAGTGCACCACTGATGATCAGAGCAGATAATATTGAGCTAAGTGGACCAATGCTCTGACTCAGTGTAACCCATCTTCATGGACACGTACACAAGCACAAGTCCTGTGGAAGCCTCTTTGAGGCCAAGTTTGCTGCTGCAACCTGAGCCATGTCTACAGTGCCTATTTGCTGGGAATGAAGGGTCACCCTCAGTGGCGGATTAAAGCTCACTGGTGCCCTAAGCACTGACCAATCTTGGTCCTTTCCACACTGGCCCAGTCCATTTTAGTTGTTGACCTGTCTGACCAGATATACAATGCAGGTTGCAGCAATACAAACATCCATTCATATGATAACACAATATACTGTACAAACTAAGCCAAGCTTGGGCTACATAAAGTTCTTTTCCCCCTTTTCCCAACTTTGTGGTGCCCCCTTTGGCCCTGGTGCCCTAAGCACGTGCTTAGTCTGCTTAATGGTTAATCTGCCCCCGGTCACCCTCAACTGATCCTACTAAAGCCCCCTCTCTTAGCCTTGCAAGCAGGGACGGGAATAGGATTCCAAAATCCCCCCGAGAGGGCGGATTTCCCCCCGCTTTCAAGGCCCGATTCCCATTCCTGCGGAATCGGGGCCCGGGGAAAACCCCACCCCCGCGTGCGCACCACCCGGAAGTGACGTCGCACGCTGGGGGCGAGGCCACGCCATTTGAGGGGAAAACTCTTTGTTTTCCCCTCAAATGGCATGGCCCGGCCCCCAGTGTGCGACGTCACTTCCGGGTGACACACACTCGGCGCGCACGCACAATTTAGACGCCGGCCGGGAGCCCCCCGCTCCTGGCCAAAATCCACTTGGCAACCCTAGACGGGAATGTGGACTTAGACCTGGAGACCACACTCTGCTTTACTTCGTGTCCATACTTTCCCAGGTCCCCAAAAGATTACTGCATGACATTGGCAGGCTATATAGGAAATACTTTACGGGAAAGGGATAGATGCACAAGTAGCAAATAGCTAAATGCTAAAACAAAACTATAGCCCATTCCTCATGGATTGATAGAAGCCAAGATGATTCAGGGGTTGGAGTACCTTCCCTATGAGGAAAGGCTGAGGACTCTGGGACTTTCCAGTTTAGAAAATATATGACTCTGGGGGTGGGGGGCATGATAGAGGTTTATAAACTTATGCATGGGGTGGAAAGAGTTGACAAAGCAATTTTTCCCTCCCTCTCCCAAAAATACTAGGACTTGAGGGCATCCAATGAAGCTAGTAGGCAGTCAATTCAGGACAGACAAAAGGAAATACTACTTTACATTGAGAGAGATTAAAATATGGAATTTGCTGCCAGAGGATGTAGTGATGGCCACAGGAATAAACAGCTTTAAAAT
Source organism: Gekko japonicus (assembly GCF_001447785.1). Taxonomy (NCBI): domain Eukaryota; kingdom Metazoa; phylum Chordata; class Lepidosauria; order Squamata; family Gekkonidae; genus Gekko; species Gekko japonicus. The sequence goes on along the minus strand of NW_015176557.1, from coordinate 104,439 downwards.
GGGATTAGATAGGAGGATACGTCTATCAATGGCTATGTGCCGTGGTGACATAGGGGAACCTCCACATTCAGAGGCATGAAACTTCTGAATCCCAGAGACAGGAGGCAACATCAGAGGAAGGCCTCAGCCTCTGTGCCCTGTTGTTGGCCATCGAGAGAAACTGGTTGGCCACTGGGCGAGACAGGATACTGGACTAGATGGACCGTTGGTCTGATCCAGCAGGGATATTCTTATATCCTTATTTTGGGAGCCTTGTGCAACTTCTGGTTCTAGATTTAATCATGTGAAAATGTCTTTCACCTCTGAGCCTCTGGTGTAATTCCACTAGAGCTGGAAGTTTAGATGTAACCTATAATCACCTATTGCTTTATGGATCATGGAGCAACTTTGACAGCAGCATCCGTCCATTGAAGACAACCAAAATTTATTAAAAAGAACATTGGAAGAAGCTGCTTTGCCACCCACTAACAAATCTTTAATTAACTGAATTCCCCTTGTTCTGCCAAATCAATTTGCATGCAGATTTGAGTGTCGGCTTAAAGCTTAGCTTCTCCACCCCCCCGCCCAAACAGAGGGCCTTACAGTGTCGAACTGTGTCGATTCAGTTGCTCGGCAATCAAAATTTAATAATTTGGGTGCCTATTTAATATGGGATCATGCATCACCCACAGGAGCAATCTTTGAAAACATGCCTGTAGGATTTGCTGAATGGAAAGGGACTCGTCAAAAGCAAGGTGATGAAGTACTCATAAAACTGGGTAAAGCCCGAGCAATTTTTTCCCTCCCTCCATCAGTTGCTGCAGGGATTGTTTAACAGACACTGATGCTGAATAGCATCTTGTCAAGGCAACGGTGTGTGACATGAATATTTTAAAGAAATGCATACCGGTGAGCACAACCTTATTCCCATGTTGACTTCCAATAGCCACTTGATTCACTTAACTGCGAAAAGGATAAGTGTGGAAATGGCAACTCTTCAAACCACTTTTCGGAGACAAATCCAGCCCTACGTGCATGGCAGCTGATTTAAGAATTACACTTTCCCCATGGAAATGGGAAGAATGCCACACACACACACCCGAGCACCAGGAGTTTACATGTCCTTTTGTTAGAGGCATCGCCTGTTTGTCCTTCTGTTTCTTTCCAAGCAGACGTTGCGTATTAATTGCTGCTCGGGAAACTGACTGCATAATGTGCCTGGCAAACAGTCCAGAACCTGTCATAGGAAGGGGGGGGGGGACTTTTGTTTTTTCCATTTGGGAAATGGCCCAACAGAGTTGTGCCAGGAGGTGCTGAAGTGTGAGAAAGCCAAAAGTTGGGCTCAATGGCTTGCGCATCCATGCAGGAGAGTGGGGTATGCTTCAGGAACAAAAGTGCTATTTGCTGTATCAATTTGGTAAGAACGGGGCTGCGGTGGCTCAGAGGTTAAGATGCTGACGCTGCAGACCGGAAGGTCTATAGCTCAGCTGTTGGAGACCCTAGTCCCCATGACAGAGGGAGGTCCCAGCTCCGGTCCCAGCTCCTGTCAACCTGTCAGTTTGAAAGCAAGAAATTGCAAGTAGATAAATAGGTACCACTTCAGTGGGGAGGTAGCGGCATTCTGTTCACCTCAGTGTTTAGTCATGCCAGCCACATGACCATGGAAACGTCTTCGGACAGTGCTGGCTCTTTGGCTTGGAAAAAGAGATGAGCATTACCCCGTAGAGTCAGATTCAACTAGCTTTCAAGCAAAGGAAACCTTTAACCTTTATCTGGTAAGAAGTTCCATAGGATGGAAGGTGGCATATAGTCCGATTTCATCAGATCTTGGAAGCTAATCAGACTCCATACTTGGAAGGGAGACCACTTGGAAGGGAAGGCAATGGCAAACCACTTCTGCTTCTCACTTGACTTGAGAGCCCCTTGCTGGGGTCACCATCAGTTGGCTGTGACTTGACAGCACTTCACACACACCAGGGTTTTGCCATTTCCATTGCATGACTGAGGCCCCGGTCACACAGGCCGGATATCGCGGAGGGGGAAGGCATGGCTAATTGCCCCGGCGCAGTTTGATGCGTGATTATGCAATCAGACGCGCCAGCGGCACACCACGGGTCCTTCCCTTGGCGCCGGCGGGTAAACAAGGGACCGGAGGGGAATGCTACGCCCTGACGCGATCACACCACGGGCGTCTGGAGGCAGCCTGTGGCAAACGTTTACTCGTACCTTGGAGGTACTAGTTTTTTAAGGTGCATTGTCGGCGGTAAGCCACCGGTGTGCTCCACTTCCCAGATGTTGGGGTGTGATCGCGCCCAGATAATCCGCCCACCATCGTGCCTCTCCCGCGGCAACTTTGCCATGTGACCGGGGCCTGAGAAACATTTCACTGTTGGTATTCATGTTTGAACATGGAGAAAAACACTTCTGAATTTTAATAGTTGATAAAGGATGTGGAGCCTTTTCCCAAAGAGCCCTCTAGAACGGTACTCAAGGTCTTTTTTTTTGCAAGATTTTTGTTCTATAGTTTGCTTCGTCTTTAAACCTTTTCCTCTTCATAAGACTCAACTTTGCTGCAACTAACTACTACCGGAGGTGGCCTCCTCTTCTTTCTTGACAGCACAGGTGCATAATAAATCTAGTAAACCCTTCAGATTAATAGAGTACTCACTTTTTACAAAATGCCAATAATCTGCCAGTCCTTGTCTAAGGTGGCAGAGCAGGAGGCCCTAGTAAAATCAGAGTCACAGGCAAGGCAGAGATCTAGAAGCAGAGACACTATAGCAGAGGCACTATTTAGAAGCAGAGACACTACACTATTGCCTGCTGATGCCATGGGCATTAGTGGGAGGAAATGAGGGAGGGTTGTGTGCCGGCGCACTTACATCACTTCCAGTTAAAACTGGACACAGGAATGCTCTAGCATTTCACAAAAACTCGATGGTAGAATAAAATCAGCAAGCAGGGAGGGAGGATAGTAGCATAAAAAGACCATAGAGATTCAAGATAACCTGGATGATATTTATTGGTACCCAGGGTTAGTAGGAACCAATGGGCACTTGAGAGTAGAAGACGGTCAACAGATCTTGTAAGATCATACTGTGATATAGGAACAAGAACTAACACTTGATTTGCCACTTAAAGAGTATGAAAGTCTAATAGCAAGGCTATGTGAGTTAAGACAAGTAACATAATGCCACTACAACAGAGCTGGCAGCTGTGTTCAGCCACAATTGTTACCAAATCCAGAAAAACAGGCATGGTTCAAACTTGATAGCAAGAATTATGTAGGCTTTGGTCCTTTCTGCACTAGACCTTAAATCCCGGTTCAGCCCTGTCCCAGAGTTTACATTCTACACTACACTCGAGTTCACCCCTGTAATTATCTCGGGGCATTTTTTGTTTCCACATTACAGTGAGGTCAGCCTGGTTTCGCCCCACACTTGTCCCGGGATAAACAGATGCTGTTATAATCAGGGAAAAATGCAAGGTATTGTGTCACAAGTTTAACTCTGATACAACCAGGGATGAGATCCAAGTGCAGAAAGGACCTTTGTCAGTAGGTGATTGCAACAAATCTCTGAATTCTACGTCTTGGATCCCAAGTTTCCACTTTCTGAGTAAAAGAAATTCTGGTTGGACAGGTTCACTGCCAATTTCCTCCCCCCAAAACTGACTCTAGGAAGTTGGGTGCCTTTCCGGAGCAGCCTAAGTTATGGCATGAGAAGCCACGAAAGGAGAATCTCTCCCCACCCCCAACTCACAGTTGTTTACTCATGGCTTTATTCAATAAAATAGCATAATGTCTTGGTGGACTTTCTCAAGCTGGTTGTCCAGTACACACATGCAGTAAACTACAGTATGCACACAAACATAGTGCCCAGCACATGGGAAGCCCAAATGCATGCATGAAAGTCCCAAGCACCAACATAAAGGAAGATGAGCTTCTTAGGATGCCTTGTTGGCTGGCAATAAAACAGCTAGATTCAAGGCCAGTAGCAACTCAGAGACCACCAAGATATTGGGGGTGTAAGCTCTGAAGTGTCAAAGCCCGCTTTGTCAGATACGCTGAGGAAGCTTAGGCTCCAAATCATTCAAATTAGGAATGACCACCAGCTTTCTCCAGCTTCCTCCTGTTTAGGATTTGTTCCATCGTTAATCCAGAGGTTTCATTCCAGTGACCTTCCATTGAGTTCTATGGCGCTTTGAGGAGTGATGCCCAAGAATTAAAGAAAGAAAGCTCTTCCCTGCATACTCAGTCTCTGTGGTGATACCACATATGAATGGGGAATTAAGGTCCATGAGTGTGCACTTCTGCAAACCTGGGTGGGGGAAGAAACCCTAACAACCGATTGGAGAGGATTGAAACTGACCAGAAGCAGCAGGGCAGCTTCCCTCCCCTCCCCTAGCCATCCTGCTGCTGCAGGGGGCTGGGGAAGGAGAGGGGGGGCATGCTTCGCCCCCTCTCTCTCCATCACTACATCCAAGGGTCATTTCCTGCAGGAGCGCACAGGAGCGGAGCTTCGGCTGTAAAGAGCCCAGGGGGTGGGCACATGCAACAAGCCCCACCCCCTGCTCCCAGCAGCCCTCAGTCAAAGCAAGAGGCAGCCAGGTAAGTTGCAGACCCCCCCCCCCATCCAAAACAGTCCAGTGGCACCTTTAAGACCAAGGTTTATTCAGGTACAAGCTCTCCCTCCTCTGCGCGGACAGATCTGTACGTTCCCCCCCCCAAAAAAAAGCTAGCAATCCAAAACAATCCAGTGGAGCCTGACCGGTGGGTGTTGCCTTCTGACACACTTCCAGTGATGTCAGGGGGTGTGGCAGATGCAAATAAGTTATGCTAATGAGCCCCTGCACCTCTTTTTCTATGAAATGACCCCTGACTACATTCCATCCTACACGCTGTTGGTTACTTCAATTAGTAATCTAATTAAGTTCCCTGCTCCCTTGCCCCAGTGCACCGGCCCCTGCCCCACCAATCAAAATTTTCTGGCTATAGTGCTTGGTGCATGCATGCATGCATGTGCGCACATGCATGTGTGTGTAAAACCAAAACCCCTTCGATAGTAGGGGTTTTTTTTGGGGGGGTCTTCATTTATTTAAAAAAAAGAACTAAAGCCATAAGATTTTTGGCAGGCAACCAGCTAATTTTGCACGGGCCTCTATTCTTTTCTTGCTATGACACAACAGAGTGCAATTGCGCAATTTTGCAACACAGAAACAGAAAAGAAACCCAAGGAACATCCCTACACAACTAGCCATTTGTGTGTCAAAAGCAATACACACAAACACACAGGGCTAATTTTGAAGGCATTTATCTCCCTCTTTGCCTCTTTTGTTTCTACCATACAGAACAGCACGATTCTACAATTCTGGAACAATGAAGGAGAGCCTTCATCAAAAGTAGCCCTTTGGTGTGCCAAAGCACTAAATATATATTTGGCACAGCAAGGGCCAATTAGGAAGGGGTTCCTATTATCTTTTTTTGTTGTGGCTATTGGAAAAGCACAACTGTGTACTTCTGCAGCACAGGACCATGACACAATGGGAAACCTTGCAACATTAGTCCTTTCTTTGACGAATATGTTTTTAAAAATGATTATGCTTTTCCGCTTACAAAGGGGTGTTTTTGTACAAGCTCCTTCCTGTTGTCCATTTTTTCGGTGTCTATTTTGCAACAGAGGATATGCTTTTCTGGGGATCCCTGAATATTGAGACCACAGAAGTGCACGCCTATGGGATATTAAGGAATCCTCCACACATGACTCACGTGTGTTATTGCAGGCATGGGGGGAGTGAAATTAAAACACCCTAAAGTGCAAGGCACCCTGACTTGAATAGCCTAGGCTAGCCCAGTCTCATAAGATTCAGATCATGGAAGTTAAGCAGGGTTAGCCCTGGTCAGTATTTTGATGGGAGACCACCAAGGAAGTCCAGGGTTGCTACGCAGAGGCAGGCAATGGCAAACCACCTTTGAATGTCTCTTGCCTTGAAAACCCTACCGTGGTCTCCATCAGTCAGCTACGACTTGACGGCAAAAACAAAAGTGCAAACCATTCTCAGACTTAGGTGGTCAGCTGTGTTCGTCTGAAGCAGCAGAACAAATTTAGAGTCCAGTGGCACTTTAAGACGAACAAAGTTTTATTCAAGGTATGAGCTTTGGTGTGCATGCACACTTTTGCAAATACCCTGGAATAGAAGGTAACATTCAAACGCATAGACAGGGTCCTACTGTGACATATTTATTGATTCAAAACTGTTGATCTTATAACCTTTTTTTGTTGTTCAGTCACACAGTCAAGTCTGACTCTCCGCGACCCCATGGACCAGCTCCTGCCAGGCCCTCCTGTCTTCCGCCGTCCTCTGAAGTTGGCTCAATTTCATGTTCATTGCATCTATGACACTGTCTAACCATCTCATCCTTTGCCGTCCCCATCTTCTTTGACCTTCAGTCTTTCCCAGCATCAGGGTCTTCTCCAGTGAGTGCTCCCTTCTCATTTGGTGGCCAAAGTATTTGAGCTTCAGTTTCATTATCTGGCCTTCCAGGGAACAGTCAGGGTTGATTTCCTTTAGGATGGACTGGTTTGATCTTCTTGCAGTCCAAGGGGCTCTCAAGAGTCTTCTCCAGCACCATAGTTCAAAAGAATCTATTCTTCGGCGCTCGGCCTTCCTTATAGTCCAACTCTCACAGCCATGCATGACTACTGGGAATACCATTGCTTTGACCATGCGGACTTTTGTTGGCAGGGTGATGTCTCTACTTTTTATCATGCTGTTAAGGTTCGCCATTGCTTTCCTCCCAAGGAGCAGGCGTCTTTTAATTTCATGACTGCTGTCACAGTCATAAATAACCTTAGTTTGTTATTTAGTTTTGTCTTCACATATTTTAAAACATCTTCATCATGTTACATGGTAAACTGCTGTTCAGCCCCTATCTATAAGTTTAGAACGTCATCTACTATTCCAATGTATTTGAAAAAGTGTGCATACACACGGAAGCTCATACCTTGAATAAACCTTTGCTAGTCCTAAAGATGCCACTGGACTCTAAATTCACTCTCAGACTTCTCATTGGCATTCCCTACTGCTGTGATTTCTAGGTTAAAATATAATTGGAGAGTTCCCACAATACTCAGGTCTTAAATGAAATGAAGCCGCAAACTTGGTGTTTAAAGATGGAGAAAGAGTAGAAATGCGTAGCAAAGCAACAACCCAGATACTTCCCTTGTCGCAGATGAGGCTTTTTAAAATGTCCTTTAGTATGCAACAAGCAGTGTAATGGAGCAACATGCTCCTTCTTGCCAGAACCCCCAATAATGCAGCAAGATGCTAAAAGTATACCTCAAGCAAAATAAGCTAAGTCTATTCAGCAAATCTCCTTTGCATATTCCCAGTAGAATGCTGGCAGAAAATGTGCTGAACACACATCTCATACAAAGGTGACCAAAGGGACCATAAATTCCATGTCTAAGAATTTTCACAATATGCATCTGTAGCACATCATTTCAAGCATGTAGCCATTCGAAATTATTTCAGGAGTCATTTTAGACCTATTATGCATGCCTTCATTTCCTGCAACTTTATCAAAACATCTTTTAAAAAGCACAGTTTCCAATGGGATATTTTGAACGTTTGCAGCAAACACTGTAACCCAATGCATTGCCTAAGATGCACATCAGCCACTGGGCAATTTTAAATATATTACCCTGGGCAGGGGTCTTTTTGTAGAAAAAGAGCTGCCAGAGCTCATTAGCATAACTCATTAGCATATGCCACACCTCCTGACATCATCGGAAGTGTGTCCTAAGGCCACACCCCCTGACATCACCAGAACCTCTTGTTGACTGTTTTTTGTTTCTTGTCCTTGGCCCTTTCGGTCTGTTGGTTATGGTCCAGCTCCCCCTCTTCCTGTCACATGACTCTGATATCACATCCCGGGATGCTCCTTTGTGAGCGACTGGCATTAAAGCTATGAGTGAGCAATTTGGCTACTGCATAAATTAGTTTGCTCTGGAGGCATCTTTCCTGAATTAAGACAAAAATGTATGAGCCGGAGGCTAAAAAACTGTTAGCTACCTTGCACTTAGAGGAAACACTGGACAAAACCCAGGTGCCCTCAGGAGGTCCACCAGCAGGGCCAAAACTCCAGGAGCCCTCCCACTCTTGCCCTCCAAGCACCAAGAATGCAGAGCATCACTGCACCAGACATAAGAACATAAGAGAAGCCATTTTGGATCAGGCCAGTGGCCCATCCAGTCCAACACTATGTGTCACACAGCAGCCAGAAATACCAGGTGCCCTCAGGAGGTCCGGCAGTGGGGCCAGAACACCAGAAGCCCTCCCACTGTCCCCCCCCCAAGCACCAAGAAT
>NW_015176557.1:93773-95253 GCF_001447785.1 Gekko japonicus | reverse complement strand
CTAAGCTGTAAGGACGCAGAGCTCAATGCGGCTCCCATTGGCGTCCTCTTTAGCGTGCATCGCCTTGAACGTACTACGTTAGAAAGACGATCGGGCTTTAAGGAGCCAGAGCTCAATGCTGCTCCCATTGGCCTCCTCTTTAGCGTGCATCGCCTTGAACATTCTATGTTAGAAAGACGATTGGGCTTTAAGGAGCCAGAGCTCAATGCTGCTCCCATTGGCCTCCTCTTTAGCATGCATCGCCTTGAACATTCTATGTTAGAAAGACGATTGGGCTTTAAGGAGCCAGAGCTCAATGCTGCTCCCATTGGCCTCCTCTTTAGCGTGCATCGCCTTGAACGCTCTGCGTTAGAAAGACAATCGGGCATGCGGCTAGATAGAGAATGACTTTTCAGGACGCAGCCGCAGGAAAGAGAAGGGCGGAAGGAGGAGGGCTATTTGACCATGAGAGGCCACCTCTCCCTCCTTCTCAGCGCCTCTCGCCACTTGCCCAGCCAGCGGTGGCACTTTGCTGGAGGCCAAGGCTACCAGGGAGGCGTGTGCGTGCACGCGGGGCCCGGACGGCAGGGTGGCTGGAGTTTTGCTTGGCGTCCTCATCCTGGATGGGTGGGAGAGAGTGGGGCGGGAGAGGACAGGAGCTGAGCAGATGAGAGTTGCTCGCTGGCCTGCCGGCATTCCGGCAGTGTCCCCTCGGCTCTTTCTTCACCGCCCGCAAGGACCCGGGGACTTGTCCAGGGCTGGTCCCGCTGTGGGCGACGGAGCCCAGCAAAGGGGCATTGCTGAGGTGCTGCGCTCTCTGCATCTGGCTCACAAGAGCAGCAATCAGCCGCCGCCTATCTGCCAGTTTGCCTGGCCTGGGGCACAGGAGGGCGCCCTCCCTGCCTCTGCTGGGGTTAGGATGGAGAGGGGCCTGGCGGCCGTCCAGGGCATGCTTTGAGGGAGCCTGGGCCGCCGCGTCCCTCCGCTTGCAGCTGACCTTGCCCTCGGGGGTGCCTGGCATGGGCTCGCCAGCCCTCCACAGCCCCGGCGGGGTGTCCCTTCGTTTCTGAGCTCTCCAACAGACCTCCTCGCCTGCAGGCAGAAGCCGCGCACACGCACCCACACACACACTCTCTCTCACACTCGAAGGGAAGATAAACGGAGCCCAGCAAAGGAGAGGCCGGTGATCCTCCACGTGTCCCGGCCTGCGCTCTCCAACAGACCTCCTCGCCTGCAGGCAAAAGCCGCGCACATGCACCCACCCACACAAACACTCTCTCACTCGAAGGGAAGAGAAATGGAGCCCAGCAAAGGAGAGTCCGGTGATCCTCCCTGGATCCCGGCCTGCGCTCTCCAGTTGACCTCCACGCTTGCAGGCACAAGTCGCACACACACACACACACCCACACACTCTCTCACTCGAAGGGAATTGAAACAGAGCACAGCAAAGGAGAGGCCGGTGATCCTCCACGGATCCCGGCCGGCACTCTCCAACAGAACT